>NC_092248.1:5130078-5280078 GCF_036320965.1 Panulirus ornatus | reverse complement strand
CACTATCACTAGGAAGGGAGAGACAGTGTCTGCACATCTCTCCTGCAATGGCAAAGGAGCAGTCTCTCTCTTTTTACTCTTATCTCTCAGCAGCACCTTCTGGGAGACATTACCTATACACACACACACACACACACACACACACACACACACACACTCTGGCACAAGATGTCACACCCGTCGCTTTACGTAGGGCCATAAGGAAGGACCCGACCCACCCTCACCCTCTCTCTCCTCGTCTCGTCTCGTGGATCAACACCGTCTCAAAACACCCACACAGGAGCTATAAGATTCGGAACGCCACTTCGTTCTCCCTGTATATGGCGGTAGATACCCCACTCCCATACCTCCCTTTAAGCCCCACCGCATCCCTCCCTCGTCGCCACTCTCTGGCTCGCCAACGCATCCCGTCAGATGAAACCTCATACCATCTCTTCCATCCGTCACCCGACATTACCTACAAGCGGGAGGGCATCGCTATGTCTTCCCCTCCTTATTGGGGGGGAGAAACGGAGTTTGAATCATTGATTCTCTTTCATACACATAAGCTTCTATTTTTTTTTTTCTTTTATCTTTTTTTGCCTTTCCCTCGTTTTGTCATGATTACTATTTGCGTGTTAGGAGGGGGAACGGGGGCGAGTTTTACACCCGTGTGTTGCCCACGTGAAGCCATTCGCGTGAATAAGCAGCGATACATACATCATTAACACGTGGGGGGAAGGGGGGTTGGGAATGTATATGGATCATGTATAAAGATGATGGTTCGTTCCGTGACCCTTCTCAGGAACCCAAGTACTCCCTGCTACGGCCACGGAGGACCCGTGGGGGCGGCTCTCCCTCACTTCAAAGGAGAGGAAGGAAGCGGTGGGAGAGGTCAGGGGGAGGAAAGGGTAAGGTAGGGAGAGAGAGAGAGAGAGAGAGAGAGAGAGAGAGAGAGAGAGAGAGAGAGAGAGAGAGAGAGAGAGAGAGAGAGAGAGACCGGGGGGGGGAGGCGAATTTCAGCAAGATATGGAAGGAGAGAGGACGAAAATGATGGAGGAGAGGAGCAGCAGCGGGGCAGAAGGAGAGAGTTAAGGATGTACTGATGGAAAGGAAGGAAAGAAGGAAGGAAGGAAGGAAGGAAGGAAGGAAGGAGTTGGTGATGAGGTCATATAATGGAGTACGTACGTAAGGCAGATAATAGCAGACCTGATGCTTTACCGTGAGGTTATTTGGCCGTAAGACGGTAATGGTACCTTAATTTTCCAATCTATATAGATGGAGATGGGATACTATAGGAGAAGGCTTCTCCCCACCTACCACTAGAGATGGAGGCAGGATTGTAAAGTAAGGAGATGACCCCCACCCCCTTCCCACCCACTACCATAGATGGAGACAAGACGGTAAGGTTCAGGGCTCCATCCCTACCCACTACCATAGATGGAGACTGGATTGTAAAGGTGAGGATTCGAATGGGTGGAGGGAATGGAGGGCAAAGGCCGCAGGGTGTGTTCCCCACTCACAACTGTCATCGCCCCCTCCCTCCTCTCTCTCTCTCTCTCTCTCTCTCTCTCTCTCTCTCTCTCTCTCTCTCTCTCTCTGCAAATCGTGTCATTTCCATCAGCCTTTCATCTCAAAGGATTTGTTCCATTTTCTCTCTCTCTCTCTCTCTCCTTTTTTTTCTTTCTTTCTCTTTCCCGGTGTGGGATGAGTTGTCCACCCGATAGAGATTGAGTCATTTGTTGGTCTGGGATCAGTGGATCAGGTGAGACTAAAGAATTCGCTGAGCTCGGGGGGATGGGTGGTGAGAGGGAGGGGAGGGAAAAACTTTGTCCCTTGTGAATCATTTCCTTCGACCCGGGTCTCTCTCTCTCTCTCTCTCTCTCTCTCTCTCTCTCTCTCTCTCTCTCTCTCTCTCTCTCTCTCTCTCTAGGTCGCTACCAAAGCCATCCAAGGGGAAAGGCACAAGTGTGGTGTGGCCCCCCTGTCTCACGCCATCCTCCACCTGGGTTTCGACATCCACACATCCTACACCTCCTCCACACCTCCTCCTCCTCCAGGTTCCTCACGTCCTCACATATCCTTCAGGATATCCCACCATATTATCTCATTGTTCCAGTCTCCGTGGGCGGGGTGTTTTTTTTACCCCCTCTTATATTCCTTACCTCCTCACAGACCCTCTACATAATTAAGTCTACTTCAGATGCTGCCACTTGGAGAAAAGCTCTTTGAGTCTCTGGTCCTGAGTTCATTATATGCACTCAGTGTCTTCGTCCCGGGGTAAAAAAAAAAAAAAAATTAATGTTAGGATGGTAATAGAATGTCACCCCAGCAGTTTATTCTTCATGTGCCACTTGGAACCTCTCCCGAGCATTCATTTGATCTGTATCTCTCTCTCTCTCTCTCTCTCTCTCTCTCTCTCTCTCTCTCTCTCTCTCTCTCTCTCTCTCTCTCTCTCTCTCTCTCGCGCCCTCTTTTGCCTTTCTTCTTCTTGAGGAACAAGTGAATCTCGTCTCGTGATGGCGAGAGCCACACATGGAGGACCGAGTTGCGTTGGATAAGGGTTTAGAAAAGCATCAGTCTCGTGCCTAAGACCTTTATAACACACTAGTGGCCTAAGTCCCTGACGCAGAAGAGGTTGTCTTTGGTGAATCAGTGTATAAAACCCGTCAAGATGTAGTGGTTTACCCATACCCCCGCCAGACGCCACCATCCCTATATATGCTGTTGAGGCTCAGCCAAACATTAGTACCCCTTTCTTGTTTTCACGTCACAAACTGTGTTTTACTTTATCAAATGTTATGATCCATCAGTGTCATTTCCTTGTATACCTCGAGTGACTCGCGGAAATCTTTGGTCCAGCTATAGACGAAATTATATTTCGGATGGTCTCGGTGCTTATGAATGATTCGCTTCGGTTCTGAATGTATCAAGAACTTTCTAATTCCCCATGATGTGTACCAGCGGCCTGTCGCTGCAGAGGGTTAGCACACTGTGTTGTCTTATCAACCCCAGCAGGAAGGTTTTGGTGCAGACGTCCCCCTCCTCCATAACTTGTGCCGCCCCCTGGCACGCCCACCGTCCACGCCCCTCCTGGACCCCTCCATAACTCGCGCTTCCCCTGGCACGCCCACCGTCCACGCCCCTCTGGTCCCTCTTTACCACTCAACCTCCCAATTACCTTCCCTAACCAAGCCCATCCTCATGTAATTCATGCACAGCATTTTCGCTCCTTCCCTCATTTGTACAGGTCAGATCTCTAGCAGGATGAAAGGCATTTTATTGGACCGAGGAAACACTCAGGTTAAGTGTTGGCAGTGAGGGTAGGATAACACAAGGACACTCGTGTTATCGCCCTTGTTTCTCGATCATCTGCAGTGACAGTAAGGGCGTCGTCCCAGGTCACCGCTATGAAACTCGGGTGAAGCAGTGAAACTAGGGGGGGGGAGAGGAAAAGCAGTGCCAAACCCAGGTATCATTGGTAGTTGAGCTGGCTGACTGGGCTGCGAACCCCAGCCCCTTCCAACCATGGTTAACCCAAGTACCAACCAGCCAGGGTGAGCTGGGCCTGGGCTGCTGACAGAGGAATCTCTAGTCTCTTGTAATTAGGGTACAGTTGGCACCCGTGACCCACCTGCGAGGCCACTCGAGACCCCTCAACCACTCCCTCCAGTGTCGTTAACAGAAGTGCCAGGCTGAGGAGTGTTGGGATGGCTGAGGATAGGGGGGCACCCCGAGCGAGGCTCTTGTAATTAGGATACAGCCAGCACCCATCACCCAGCTGTGGGGACCAGGAGAGGACGTGGAGGAGGAAGGGGAGGTCGGAGAGTGGCAGAGAGCCAGGCTCCGGGACGAGACGTGGTGTGTGGTGGCGTGAGGCAAGGTTTGGAGTGATGTGGTGTTTCCTCAGGTATGTGTTGACAACTAACCCGGACCCCTGTGGCCCTATATACGCATTATGGTTCATTTCCCTCACCTCCACCTCTCTTTTTCTCTCTTTCTCTCTCTCTCTCTCTCTCTGGAATCTGTGTCTGAAAAGGACCTGGGAATCGATAGCTTCCCTAACTAGTCACCAAAGTTCCACCATAGGGAGTAGTAAAAGAAGACACACTGTCTCCTGGCAAATATTGGAATAGCGTTCAGGTACGTGGATGAGGGAATATTCAGCAATCTGTTCGTATCTCACTCTAAGCCAAAACCAGAATATTCTTCTCGTATTTGGTCATCGCTCTTAAAGAAGCGTAAAGAACCGATAGAGAGGGTACAGATGAGGGCAGCAAAGATTGCACCAGAATTAAAGAGGGTTGAATTACAGGGAAAGCTTGAAGGCCTTGAATTTGTCTACCTTAGAGGAAAGAAGAGTCGGGGGTGACCTGATCACAAACTCTAAGTTTTTGAACCGGTCTGATGATATTAGCAGTGAATACTTCTTTCAAAGATGCAAGGATAAGACAGCCTTAGACCATAACATGAAATCAAGCAAGGAACTTATTAGAAAAGGTGTAAGGAAGTGCTGTTGATGCATAAGCTTCACAGATGAATGGAATACTCCAAATGACGACTTCATAAACAGCATAAAGGAATTTAAAACGTTGTAGGTTGATGAAGAAAGGTTCAAGAAATGGGGCGCCCCACACGAGTGCATAACTCTCTCCCTGTATGGTATAAATAGGCAATTTACAAATAGGTCATTCCAAACACATATCATTTGGCTGCCAGTCATGTCCTCAGTCAGCATAACTTTCACTGTACATTATAATCAGTTTGAGAACTCCTCATCGAGATTATGACAAGGGTGGTGAATGATTCTATTCCTGACACAAGGGGAAAAAGTTATATAAGTCAGGATCATCTTCAGTTTATCCAGACCTCCATAACTACGTCCACACAGTAACTCTAGGATTACGACCATTTCTGAAAGGGAGGGATGAATTCAAGCGAGACACATTTACTCATATAAATCTGATCGGTCATGAGACGCGTCACGAAAGGTACCATTTGGAACACACACACACACACACACACACACACACACACAAGAGGACCACTGACGTACCTCCCCTCTGCCGGTAATGAGCAAACCAGGCGTCAAACAGAACCAAATGACGTTGCTTGGAATACTTATGACCATCAGCATCCTAAATATCTAAGAATATTCGAGTCTCTTACTCCTAAGATATTCAGATTCGTCTGTAATATTCATTTTACCAAGAACGATAATGAGTAAGACTTGGACTTCGTCAAGTTTCTCAAACACGCCATCTTAATGTATGCAAATCACGTCCATAAATGATTACATAAAAAGATTTGTAAATTAGCTTCCTCCGTCCGCGGCGCAACATGACTTCCCTTGTGACGTTCATTAAATCTTAAGATTTCATCTTGAAGACCTTTGGAATTAGGAGAATTAACATATTACTCCACCCAGCCGCACACGACTCACACAATTAGTCTCCTCGGTAAGACTCGTCAGCTTTGAGCATTTGACTTCGAAAGTGACTTTGGCATCGAAGTACCTCGCGCCTCATCTCCAGTTGATTTCGTGACGACGATTTTGGGCGTATTGGGCATCCAGTGTGTTATCAATTACCTGTCTCTCGTGTCTTAGTTTCGTTGGACTATCTCGCCCCAAGGACCACAAGCTGGCTTTTATCACGTGTCGAAATAGAATTTTCGCCCACATGGTTCTTTATGAGGGCTTGGAGCGCCCACCTTCTGTGTCAGACAAGGAGGTAAATCCATGTAAGCAGAGGTTCGTCCTTCATCTGAGCTGTGTGAAGCAGGATGAAGAAAGAAAAGTACTGATGCTAAGAGGATTAGACTCTGTTTCTTTTCCAGAGTGGATGGATAATTTGAGCCAATTAGCTCATGTCTCTCTCTCTCTCTCTCTCTCTCTCTCTCTCTCTCTCTCTCTCTCTCTCTCTCTCTCTCTCTCTCTCACTGAATTCTTAGTCTGTGATCTCATTTTGTCGCATCATATCACAACCATCTGTCAGTCTGTCTGTCTGTTATTCGACTGCTCTTAATCTAACCATCTGTCTATGTAAAACAGTGTTTGTTAGTGACACTGGTCCTCGAGATAGCACAGATTGAAACTATTCTCAGTGTGGCACAAGACTTTAGGTAAATGTCCCTCTCCTCAAGTTCACATTGGTTGGCACAATTCCTAGTGTGGTGTAAGACAGCTGAGGTGGCACAGTTCCCATAATAAAACAGTGCCACGGACTTTTGGACTGGAGGAACCAACCCCTACAGCTCTTCACCACAAAATCTTGGCCCTACCACTGGTTCTACCACTGGCCCTACCACTGGCCCTACCACTGACCCTACCATCTCCTTGCTTTTCTGCAAGCACCACACTGGGATGTCCTCTTGTGACCGTGTCCACTGGCACACCTAGCATAGCCAGCTGTGTCCAGCAGCATCCCCAATAACCATGTCAAGCCATGTCCACCGACAGACGTAGCCATGTGTAGCCGGGGTTATTAGCAGGCCTGACCATAATCCAGTCTTGTCCACTAGCAGACCAGACCATGTCCAGCCATGTCCACGCCCCTTTTTCCTCCTGGTGTCCCGTACTATGTTATGTAATATTTACCCTAAAGTCACGAACCTTCTTGCTCTCAGAACACACTCAGAATGGTTTCGCTTTCGTCCCTGAAGACTGACTTTACTCCATAAAACACGCTTTGTGAGACTCTCCTACGCCTCAGAATCTTCGACCATGAACGTAAAAACGAAGAGGGAATGTAATTGATTTTGAATGGGTAGATTTCCAGGCCGCATGCTGGGAATCGCACGCGCTGTCACTCGTGAATAATGAATTGGCTAAACTTATACTACCACTCCGTCCGAAACTGTGGGTTTGGCCGTGGCTTCCTGCGATGGAAGATTCACTTCTTCGTTTTTCGTTTTAATTCTATATGAATGAAAGTAGATTTATCGTGGAAAAACTTCAGTTTGTATCATATAAGAACTTTCACCTCGGAATTTAGATGTTTGCTCTGTTCATGGAACAGATACTGGAGTGAGAATGTGAACACAACTATAGGCTGTTGACGTCCCCTGAATCTTTATGCTACCATCTCAAAAATGATCGAACCACTGGCTCGCGATCCTCCGAATCGGTACCTTGTGAACACTCGAGCCACTGGCTCGCGAACCCCCGAACCGGTACCTTGTGAACACTCGAACCACTGGCTCGCGAACCCCCGAGCCGGTACCTTGTGAACATTCGAACCACTCACTGTCCCGTAAACCCCCACTTGCTATCTTGTGGACCCAGAGCTACTATCTCGTGGACACTCAAACCATTATCTCGTACATCTCAAACCACTGTCTGGAAATCTGTCGTCTCAGTATCTCGTAGGCCGCTAATCCTTTATCTCATGAACTAGAACACTACCCTCTCATGAACCCACGAACCACCATGTTGCAAACCCTTGAATACTGTCTTGCAAAGTCCCGAGCAACCATCTGGTGAAATCTCGAACCCCTGTTTCATGAACCCTTGAACCAACCGTCTACTGCCAGCTTGAAACATCTTAGATCCCCCAAAAATTCACGCACTCAGAAACTTGGTTTGAAAAATGGATTCACCCTTCGACACAGCTCGCCTAATCCACTCACCTGATGCTCTTGCCTGACACACTCGCGCGCCTTCCAAGTCAATGTGGAGAGGCAGGGTGTGTTTTAGGGAGTTTCCTGTGGTATTCGGGGTAATATCTGTAATATGCAGAAGACCTTATGGTATAGGGAGTTTCCTGTGGTATTCGGGGTAATATTGTAATATCCAGAAGACCTCATGAATTAGGGAGTTTCCTGTGGTATTCGGGGTAATATTGTGATATTCAGAAGACCTTATGATTTAGGGAGTTTCCTGTGGTATTCGGGGTAATATCTGTAATATGCAGAAGACCTTATGGTTTAGGGAGTTTCCTGTGGTATTCGGGGTAATATCTGTAATATGCAGAAGACCTTATGGTTTAGGGAGTTTCCTGTGGTATTCGGGGTAATATTGTAATATTCAGAAGACCATGTGATTTAGTGAATTTCCTGTAGTATCCGGGGTAATATACGTAATATTCGGGAGAACTTATTTTAAGGAAACTATGAGACAACGTAAGTTCAGACAGGAGAAGGAATGGATTGATTTCCAGATATGAAATTATCCACTGTAGAATTAGAGGAAAGCAAGGTGATGAAAAGGACATCTTTATCAGCTGGAGCGTTGGCGAAAAGTTGATCTGGTCTGAAACGAAAGGAAAAAAGAATAAACTCCTTAAGACGTCAAAGCAACACACTGTTATCTGTAGGAGTCCTCAACTCTACGAGAGAACAGCTTTATGATGATATGAATCCAAATGGAAGATGGAATGGGATTCCCGAGACGGGAATAGTCTCATGATCCGATACGCTCTATCCTTGATGCTATAGACGTCAGAGCAAGAGCCATCAGACCATTAGTGGAGGGGAAAAAAATGTCTAGCGGTAGAAGGGAAGTTGTCTCCATTCCAATCAAAATGGCCTCTGCTATACCATCAGTGCAGCTGGAGGCTTCCTAGCCACAAAGACAGTCCCGAGGAAAGCCAGCATAAACGTTGAACAAGAATGACTAGTGAGTAGTTACAAAGCGACAAAGTTGTCTATTCCTTTTGCGGGAGGACATGACTAGCGGGAAGGTGATAGAGGTAAACTGAGGTCCGAAGATTCTAAAGGGATAGTTAACTTCACAGATGAGAGAGAGAGACTCCAAATATATGCGGGAGGTATTTCTGTACAACAGTAACCACATGCATCGCCTTTAAAACGAAAGGAATGATACAGTATATATATATATATATATATATATATATATATATATATATATATATATATATATATATATATATATATATATATATATTCACGTAAACTCTATTTTCTCAGAGAAATTGATAGACCAAAGTTAGGACCCTGTTAAGAGGAGTTTCGTCTATTAGTATTCGTGTATTGCTTCAGTGAGTGAATGGAAACAATCTTACCAACGTCAGAGGAAAATATGGATCATCAACTCAGCCCCGGAGTTCAGGCAACTTGATATTACGCCTGGTGAGGGAGGGAGAGACTGCATCAGGTGGGAGGAGCAGGGAGGCATTTTACAAGCAAGACTTTCCTCGGGAACATTGTGTTGGAATACTAAAGGAAACTCAAACGTGGGTTTGGGGGTTGGATAAGGGTATTAGTGTCCACACCAGCAGTGGTAGATGTCCACACCAACAGTGGTTAGTGCCTCCACCAACAGTGGTTGACGTCCCTACCAGTAAGTGGGTGATGTCCCCACCAATAGTGGTTAAGGTCCATACCAATAAATGGGTGATATCCCCACCACCAAAAGTGACATGTCCCCACCAACAGTGGCTAATGTCCTCACCAACAAAGGCTGGTGTCCCCATCAACAGTGTCTGATATCTCCACCATGGGGAGCTCATGTCCCCCACCAACAGTGGATAAAATCCTAAACAATTATTGTCATAGGAAAGATGAAGACCATGTCTCCCCTTTGGTGATGCGTTGGTCTTACGACAGTGTTGCTCCTCCACGCCTCTTGTCTCCAGACGACTCGTCATCTCACACCACTCATCCCCCAACACACCACTCATACCTCACACCACTCACTCATTCCCCTCACCACCCCTCCTCATGCCACACACACACACATTACTGGCCTTTACCCCAACCGAGGCTTTAATCTCTCCTCCTCTACTCAACATCTGAGGCCATTACTCGAAGTGGAGTTCGATGTTATCGTTCTTGTAGGAAACACTCAGTCCCTCACTCATGCTCTCCCGTCTGTGTGTTATTACTCCATCATTTTCGTCTCTCGCTGTTCCTCGCTTCATCGTTTACTTACCTTCGCCATTACATCCTCTTCTTTCCTATCACTCCGTTTCTCTCTCTCCCTGTTCTCCTTGTCTCAGTTTTCTTTCCTATCACTCCGTTTCTCTCTCTCCCTGTTCTCCTTGTCTCAGTTTTCTTTCAACTTTTGGTCATTTATCTCTAGTGTGTGTCATTATTCTATCTATTTCGTCTCCTTTCCTTCCCTGTTTTATCCGTTGTTAACCTTACCCATTCCACCCGTTTCTCTTTTCTGACCCGTATCTGTTCCTCCATGTTAACCTTACCCATTCCATCCGTTTCTCTTTTCTGACCCGTATCTGTTCCTCCATGTTCTTCTTGTCCCCGTTTTCTTTCAGTCTCCAAATGAGATGGCCGTTGCGTGTCATTACTCCATCATTCCCGTCTCTCTTTCTTCCTCATTCCTCCAGCTGCACCAAATCTTCCACATTCCATCCCTTTATCTCCCACCCGTAACCCCGTCTCTGTTCTTCCATGTTCTTCTTGTGTCCATTTTCTTTCAAGCTCTAGATTAGGTGATAACTTTATTTGTCGTTTCTCCATTATTGTCTTTTCTCGTTCTTCCCGGTTCTTCCATTTCCAGCAGCCTTTCGCTGTTCCATACATCCCTTTCCCTTCACCCCTTCTCTATTCCTCCATGTTCCTTTTGCCTCCTTTTTTTCCAATCCTCATCTCAAGTGACAGATGTGTGTGTTTCATTTCTTCATCATCCTCATCTCTTTTTCTTCCCCTGCTCCTCCTATTCCAACTACTTTTCGCTGTTCCATCCAGTGTTTTGTCATCGTTCCATCACTGTTCCTCCATGTTCTCTTTTCCTCTGTTTCCTTTTAATCTCCAAGTCACCTGGCAATCATATGTATGTGATTGTGTCATTTCCTCACCATTCTTATCTCTCATTCTTATCTGGGCCTCCAAATTCCCACCTACCTTCTCGCTGTCGCATCCATTCCTTTCCTATCCGTCTCTTTTCCTCCATGTTCTCCTCGCCTCCGTTTTCTTTCCATCTCCAGATCGCGTGGCTTTGGTTTCACGCGTGAAGTCATGTCACGGGGCGAGAACTGGACTGATCCAAAGGGAAGAGGAGATCGACAACAGTGGAGACGCCTTCGTCTGGTGCACGACAACCTTGATATATTTCTCTTTGGTGGCTTCTGCTGTCGCTCGCCAGTGTCATACCGCTGCTTTCATCTGCTTCTTGTATAAATTCTTCCTGGTTTTTTCTTTCTTTTTCCCTTACATTTGTCTATTCATTTTCTTTTTTCTTTTCAGGACGCATGTGTTATTTTCTTTATTGCTTTATTCCTATGTCTCCTTTGGTACTTGTTTTCTTTGTAGGGATCAAGGACAGTTTTGATCATCCCACCTAGCAGTGACAAGGATGATAAGCTGGTTAATGCAGTAGTGGCACTGTTTACTTTGTCATGTAGCAGTGACAAGGTTAAGTTAATCATCCACACAGCAGTGACAATGTAAAGTTAAGCACCCATACAGCAGTGACAAGGTTAAGTTAATCACCCATACAGCAGTGATAAGGTTAGGTTTATCACCCCTACAGCAGTAATAAGGTTAAGTTAATCATCCATACCGCAGTGATAAGGTTAAGTTAATCACCCATACAGCAGTGATAAGGTTAAGTTAATCACCCCTACAGCAGTAATAAGGTTAAGTTAATCACCCATACAGCAGTAATAAGGTTAAGTTAATCACCCATACAGCAGTAATAAGGTTAAGTTAATCATCCATACAGCAGTGATAAGGTTAAGTTAATCATCCATACCGCAGTAATAAGGTTAAGTTAATCACCCATGCAGCAGTGACAAGACTCATTCTACCTGGCATAAACACGACCAAACCCATGTAAGAATATCTGCAGACTCACCACCCAGTGACCCATCTCTAAGCTGTGCTACCATTACGGGATGGGAGGGGATAGTAATGTAGTTAGGTTCAGCAATGCAAAAAACGCAATTTCTACCATTTCATCTTTTTAAATCTCACTCCTTTCCTACACTTAGATTTTTCCTAATACTACAAAATAAACCTTGAATGATAAAGTAAATGATGCATTACAAAAAGTGTCACCATACGCTGGAAACCTTACATAATTTGCCTCCAAAAGGGAACAGGAATACAGGTGCTGTATTCATCTCCAAGCAGCTATTCTAACCTTAAGCATGTGTCCTTCCCCCCCAGTGTGAAGTAGTGTTCTCAAAGTTGGCATGTCTTTTCTCTTACGTCTCGTCTTATTACTCCTCCTCTGTTATCTCTTATCTTTATCCATCTTCTTTCCCGTCCGTCTGCGATGTGACCGCTTCTCTCTCTCTCTCTCTCTCTCTCTCTCTCTCTCTCTCTCTCTCTCTCTCTCTCTCTCTCCTAAGGGTATCGCTTCCACCACTGCTCTCTCGACCTGCTTGCATGTGTCGCAGGCCTCAAACACCGACAGACTCGCGCCACATGACTGGCTCCTTCTTTCTTCCCTACACAGTTTCTGTGTTGTGACCAGCTTCCTAAGATTCAAGTACATTACGATAGATCTTTCTCTTGTACGAGAGATTATGGAATCTTCCTCCACTCTACATCTTGGCTTCTTCGTATGAGCAATCCAGTTTAAAAAAATTGGTCTGCCAACATGTGAGGTGTTCAAATTTGATCCTTATTATAAATCTTTTTTTCCATAATATTATTCTACGTCTATTACGTACAAGGTTTCTACTGGGGGCATCGTCAGCTACCATATAAATAAATCATATTTCAGTCATCATGTTATGATCTTAAAGAACATGGAATCATCACAGACATCATGAGACATTATCTGTTCATATTTCATTACTCTTCATTGTTTCTATGCGAATGTGATGTCATTTTCAACATATTTCTGGTGTGAGTAGTGCCAATCTCTTGTCTTTATTGATAAGCAGAGCCGAAAAGAACCTGTGGCTTGCTTATATATATATACATATATATATATATATATATATATATATATATATATATATATATATATATATATATATAGGGGTAGGTTTTCTGCTGCATGTTACTGATCCTGTGTTCTGAGGTAGAACTCTAAAATTCCAGCAAGAATTAGTTATGACAATGATAGAAAAAGATGAAAAATGAGGAGTATATTGATAACTGTATACCCCTATAGTTATACCATGGGCTACACTATAGGGTTCCCCATTCACTATACTGTCGACCATGGCCCATTATTTTTCTCATAACTCCACCATCGTCCATTCTCTTCCATTCCCCTTTGATTAAAGGCAACAGAGTGTGACCTTTGTGCCGTGTTCATTACCAGGTCATGAGGTCAAGTTGTATTATCACCTGTGATCGGCCATTACCACCTGCCACCTGCCATTGGTTGGCAGCGAAATGCCCGCTAATGAGGTAGTAATGACTTGGTAATGGATTACACAGCTGATTATTGTTACGAGGTACTGCGTCAGGCTGTTGCTGGCGTACCTGTTGTTGTGGTGTTGGGGGTGTGGAGATGCTGGTGGTGATGGAGATGCTGGTGTGGTGGTGGAGATGTTGGTGTGGTGGTGGAGATGTTCTCAGTGTCTTTGTTATCTGGTGGTGGAGATTTCTTAGTGTCTTTGTTATCTGGTGGTGGAGATGTTCTTAGTGTCTTTGTTATCTGGTGATGTTCTTAGTGTCTTTGTTATGTGGTAGTGATGTTCTTAGTGTCTTTGTTATTTGGTGGTGATGTTCTTAGTGTCTTTGTTATCTGGTGGTGATGTTCTTAGTGTCTTTGTCGTATGTAGTTGATGGTGTTCCTCAAATCAACTTGGTAACATGTGTGCTAAACATAGAGAGGTGTTGTTCAAGTCTGCCATACGTACACTCCATTAGAACATTTGTCAGAACAGTTGCGAAGGTATTGTTCAAGACTGCCAGTACCTGCATCCCAGTAGAACATCTACATGAACATCTGGGGAAAGTGTTATTCACGGCAGCCAGCAACTACAGCACAGCAGAAGAAGAACATTTGCACGAACACTTGGGACGAAACAGTATTGTTCATGGTGACTATAACTTTACCCCAGTAGAACAAACCAATGGACTAGAACACCTCACTTTCACAGGTGTGTTTCTACTAACCTTGTCTCTGGTGAAGACACAAGACCCGGTACATGTCATGTGTCTCATTATTCTCCAAGTATCCGTTGACAAGGGCTTGTCACAATGATACTGGATGATAACACTCTTTTCCCCAGGCAACTTGTCAAGCAAGGACGACTGCAAAAGAAAAAAAAATTGGTACTCCATGACATGGAAAGACTGCAAAAGGAAAAAAATTGATGCTCCTCCCCCATGACATGGAAATAAGTCACCATTTCCTCTGTGGCCCAATTTCGGTCGCAATTTTCATATGAATTCTGAAAACCTAACCTTTTTGTAGTACAAGGGAAAAAAAAGGGAGGGGGGGGGATCGTTCTCCAATTCTATTGGAACTTGGGAGGGCGGCGTGTTGCTGTTCAAATAACTGATGAAAAAAAAAATTGTTATGATCCCTGTGTAAATAACAATGCTGCTCGGTTGTAGCGCCCTTGTCGGCCTTCACAAATAAAGAACTATTTTTATCCTGGTGTCGGCCAATATACCGACACACAATAATTGCGGGGCGATGGGCGAGAGACAATGATATTGCGGTATACACGTTCGACACCCGTGGACGACGATCTATGATGGACGATTGTGGGTGACCATTTGACAGATCCCTGGGGGACACGCAGGGGTGAGGAGTACTAATAGGTAGACGTGGGAGTTCGGGGTTCCTTTGCGCCCGCCCTTGGATGAGGAGATGCCAATACGGACGAGTGTTGTGAGCACAGATAGGCCCCAGAGTAGCAGCGACCAACGTAAGTCAATGAGAGGGGGAGACGGAGAAAGAGAAAAAGGAAGGTAGGGAGAGGCGTGAGCCATCTCCTTCACCCATAATGAATGCTTCAAAACTTCACCTTCCATAACACAACGATCTCTAACACATCCAAAATGCTATCTTTATGTTAATGCTATCTTTATGTTAATGTCTCCCCTGGCATGGTGGGATCTTATGATCAACACTTAGTAGCATAATGCATATTTGACTTGCCAGTTGTAGTAACACATCCACCTTCCTGCTCGAGCCAGCGCTGGTCAATGTCCTTATTACTGAAGCACCTCACTACTCGCCAGGCTAGACACACACACACACACACACACACGCACACACACACACACACACACACACGCACATACACACACGTCAACAGCAGCTCTGTGCCCCAGCAGGCTAGATTTTTAAACACAATTTTCCCGTGTTTCCTCGTAATTTGAGGCGTGAAATCATAACTTATGTTGCCCCAGATCTTCATGACAAGATGGATAGATTAACTTTACTTTAAAGGGTATCAATTATGATAGTAAGGTCTTCACTTTAAAGGTTGTATGGTTGTATGGTGGGGTCTTCGAACTCTACGTGTGTTGTTTGATATAACCCTAAATAAACGCTCAGAAGTTTAATCTAAGCTCCTTGGAGACTGACTGAAATATATTTCCCTTTTTATATCACACCAATATTTTCTTTTTCTCTCCTCACCCTCAGCCTAGCAACTGGTCATCAGTGGCTTTTTATCACGACTTGTGCATTATGGATACATCACGTACGTGTGTCTGTCAGCTTGTACTATACGGCACGACTGTAGGAAAAAACTAAAGAAGCCAAGCTGGTGCAATTCATCTCTTAGTCTCACCTGGTGACGTAATTGTAGGAAGGTGTTCTCCCAAGTTAATCCCCTGACCTTCAACCTTTGCAAGGCGACCCTGAACTTGATAACTTTAAGCTCGCCTTCTACCTCGTGGATGCTACACACCAGTCAGCAGATCTATAGAAGCGCCCCCTTGGGTCGTCGTTGTATGGCGGAGCCTTTCCCCCTTTGTTCTCATGCTTAAACGTCTGTACCCTTATTAAAGGGAGGGATGTGGCCGAGTCTCTGTCTTCTGACCTGTCCCGGGGGAGGGTTATGCCGTCAGTGCGTCCAAAAGTCTGTCCTTTCTGCAGGTGATGGTGGTGATGCCATGTGCTGTCAGCGGGCCGAGTCTGCCCGTCACTATGTAGTTATCACAAATGGCCTGTGGTCCACCTCTGTCATTCCCTGACAGTCTCAATGAGATCGTCATAAGCTGTCAGTGAGCCATCTGTCTTCCCTCTCAAGTAACGTCATTCATCTTAACAGATGCGATTTAGAAAACTCTCACATGAAAAGATTATCTTGTCACTCCCGAATGTCAGTGCATAGACCAGAATGGCTGGCTTCTTCTTTCTTCTTTCTTTTTTATTTACATTAATAGTAACAGACTAGCTTACCAGCACGGGTCAAGGAGCCCAGTGTCTCCTCTCTCCTCTCTCTCTCTCTCTCTCTCTCTCTCTCTCTCTCTCTCTCTCTCTCTCTCTCTCATACCAGACCCCTAACACCCCCACGCTCTCTCTCTCTCTCTCTCTCTCTCTCTCTCTCTCTCTCTCTCTCTCTCTCTCTCTCTCTCTCTCTCTCCCCTCAAGTGTAAGGGAAAGACTGGCGTTCTTGTTGGCTTAGTGGACCCAGTCCTTCCCACGTATAACAACAAACTGGTAGATTTCTCATAAGAGATTCTAGGGCTCCTAATTCGTCTCTTCTCTAAGACCCATTGAACCTGTTTCTTCATATTTCTTTATTTACTTTTTCCTTCCTCTCCTGCCGAGACGTTGATCTACAGTGCTTCAACACGTCAACGATGGAGAACAAAGCAATAACTATATGAAGAAGTGACCTCTCAGATTTTCCTCCTCGTCCCTGTCCACCTAAATCATCTCTTTTGCTACAGAATGTTTTCCCACAATTTCCTTCCCCATCTCGACTCCTCTAAAGATTAGATTCTTTCACTGACAAATCCCCATCAAACGCAGGAGCAAAGCCAGACTAGTCCACTTGGGACGTAAGCAAAAAGGGGGAGGGGAAAAAAAAAGAAGATATTTCTTCCACCATTACTGGGTTTAGTTGGGCATAAGATTCTCTCGAAGTTGTTTTGCGAGTCTTTATCATAACTGTACATGTCTTGGCAATTCCGTTTTTTGTTCCAGTAATATATGGTAATTGTCAATGATGGGGGTTCCCAGGTAGACCCATTTTCTTGCACGAGGAGAGACTACAGAAAGAATAATAAAAAAAGAGATGGCTTCCATTAGTCTGGTTTTTCTCTCCATTCATCCATTAAGCAGGACGACTGCATATTCTTCATCATTAGTCTATTCTTGTCTATCTTCTCACTTATCCAGCTATCTATCTAGCTAACTAACCATCTTCCTATCTATCTCTCTGTCTATCTTGCTCTCAATTCATTTATCTCTCTGTCTATCTTGCTCTCTATTCATCTATCCATCTCTCTATCTATCTATCTATCTCTAACTCCCTCGACCCCTTCCACTGGGTGGATCATGTGCATACAGCCATGGTGCACCTGTTTCTCGAAATTGATTTGGCGGGTCTAGTGTGGGGGAATCACAAACCCCAGCACGACATGGTTGGGGTGGGGACGGTACGCCCCAGGTGATAAGTTGTACAGTCGCCACCGGACACCCGTGAACAGAGCCATCTATTGACCAGAAGATAAAGTCTCTTGTGGAAGACAGATAGGAAGGTGTTGAGGGAATCTTAATGACGATCAAGGAGAACACAAGAGAAGGGAAGAAAGGAAAAAAATGAGTACAGTAGATGATGATGATAATAATAATGATGATGAAGATGAAGTAGAAGAGACTGGGAATATCTAATAGGAAAACAAGAGATATTAACACAGACTTGTCGAAACTGTGGTGCATAAAAGTCTTGAACATAGAAACGCACTAATGTACCCTTTCCCTTAAGAATTAAACTTATAATACGTACACCAAGCACTATACAGACGTCCCTCGCCAACCTTGGGTCTGGGAACCACTGATACAGACGTCCCTCGCCAAACAATGGGTCCGGGAACCACCGATACAGATGTCCCTCTCCAATCACGGGTCTGGGAACCACTGATACAGACGTCCCTCGCCAAACAATGGGTCTGGGAACCACTGATACAGACGTCCCTCGCCAACCATGGGTCTGGGAACCACCGATACAGACGTCCCTCTCCAATCACGGGTCTGGGAACCACTGATACAGACGTCCCTCGCCAAACAATGGGTCCGGGAACCACCGATACAGATGTCCCTCTCCAATCACGGGTCTGGGAACCACCGATACAGACGTCCCTCTCCAATCACGGGTCTGGAAACCACTGATACAGACGTCCCTCGCCAACCATGGGTCCGGGAACCACCGATACAGATGTCCCTCTCCAATCACGGGTCTGGGAACCACCGATACAGACGTCCCTCGCCAACCACGAGTGTGAGAACCACTGATACAGACGTCCCTCGCCACCAATGGAAGCACACACACACACAACCCCAGCTGGGAGCCGCTGGTCTCAACATGACCCCTTTGAGTTCAGACACCTCACCCACGATCCTGTTCCTTGCTCCGCCTGCTCCCGTGAGGGGACCACTTCCCGCGTGAAGCCAGGCCATTAGGCCAGCAGATTAAAGGTGAGAGAAGGTATTCATAACAGCGGAGGTGATGGGGGCCTGGCAGACGAGAAGAAAATAATGGAGGGAAGCGGAGATGGACAAACACTTGGAAGATAAGACAAGGTATTAGGGGGACGAAGATGGGGAAGAGGAGGAGGAGGAGGATGGTCATGTACGAGAATAAAAACGATGATAATGTGGGAAGGTGCAAAATCGAGGATGTTGATAATCAAAGCAATATGAGACAAAGATATCAGATGTTGGGATAACGAGTGAACTACGGAAGAGAACGAGCCAAAGATCATTCCTTCTCAGGGAAGATCAAATTGCCAAGAACATGATAAACACGGATGATAGTGACACCAGATGGTCTCAAGTGAAAAGAACATGATGAACACAAATGATAGTGTGACAACAGATGGTCATAGACCGCTAAGAACATGATAAACACAGATGATAGTGACACCAGAAAAAGAACATGATGACACAGATGATAGTGACACCAGAAAAAGAACATGATGAACACAGATGATAGTGACACCAGATGGTTCCCAGATGATAAGAACATGATGAACACAGATGATATTGACACCTAATACTCTCAGACCAATGAGAACACGATGCAGGTAGGTGATAGTGACGTAAGTGATGGTGACCCAAGCGTTTCTTAACGAGAGAAACTAAAACTTAATGTGGGGTTATCTCCCAGCTCGCGCGTGGCTAACAGGGATGGGGAGGGAAAGGCGTGGGGAGGGCAAGGCGTGGGGAGAGGACAAGAGGCGGGAGGGGTGGGGGGTGAGCAAACGTTGCTGGGGAGGTGAAGAAAGTGGTGTGGGGAGGTACACGAAGTGGGGAGAGAAGTTTCTGTTACGAGGTGTAGAAACCGGGGTGTATCCAAATGGTTCTGGGGAGGTATGTGGGGAGTTATGCAATAGACAAGACAAAGGTGAACATATTCACTTAATTGGTGGTTGGTTCGACAGAAGACATGCGTCTGTCTTGCACATCTCGCGTCTAGAAAACACAAAACCTTTAGGAATTATTTTTTAACCTTTGCATCTGACGTAACCCCATCTTACGAAGGGCCTATAATAGTTTACAACCATATACTGGATCTTGGAAAAAGAGACATAATTTGTCCTTTTTTTTCTTAACGTAAGGGTTTTAAAAAAGAAAAAGTTTTCTCTCAAAAAAAATTTTCTCTCTCTGCTTAACGAGGAGGAGAACTTCAGTGAAAGCTGTGTTTCAGAGCGTGGGCTCCGTGCTAACAGCTGGGTAAGGGTGTTCCCTTCGATCGCCGTGCCTCTGATGGCCGCCAATCGACTGGGGGATTTAATAACGTTGTCAACGCCAGCTGACCTGACTGGTGTTTGACCCCACTTTTACCACAGGTCACAAACGACTTCGGTTTCCCCTCTTTTCTATAACCGACCTTCGATGTTTCCACCTTGGGTTACTGGGCCACGATAGAAGGTGGCCAAGAGTGGCCAAGTGTGACAAGAAGTGGCCAGAAGTGGTCAGATATGGCCATGTGTCGTCAGGAGTGACTAGGTGTGGCCAGAAATGACCGAGTGTGGCAAGAAATAACCCAGTGTGGCTAGAAGTGTCCTAGTGTGGCCAGAAGTGTCCTAGTGTGGCCAGGAGTGGCTTGATGGGCCACGAGTGGCCAGGATGTTTCTTTTTTGGATTGTTACAAAGCATCTGTGTCGATTGGCGTTAAAATAGAAATGTCTTCTACAAGCAGGTTACTCGCTGTCCATCGTTTTTGTAGATTCTGCATTTGCTATTGCATGTGTATGTGTGAGCATGTGTGTGCGTGTGTGTGTGTGTGTGTGTGTGTGTGTGTATAATTTACCTGCTCATGTGAACGGGAGGAGAGTTCTACACTCGTGGGGGGGAGGAGGGGGAAGGGCAATCTCTTGAACTCTCTCTACTATCATACAACTTTCTGAACTTTCACAAACTTTGCCATTTACTGTTTCATGACTTAAGTTGATTCCAGTAATCCTCAATTCTTGTACCATAAAGATACTTTTTTCTTTCGTCTTCCCTTAAGATATCCTTGCTTATCATTTTTGCTGTAAACACTGGTTGTTTCTTCAGCTTTGCATCTGTCGAATAAATGTTTACTGTAGACACCATTAAACTGGTTTAGAAACTTGAAGGTTGTGATCATATCACCCCTTACTCTTTTCTCTCCCATTGTAGGCAAATTCGCGCGTATGTGTGTGTGTGTGTGTGTGTGTGTGTGTGTGTGTGTGTGTGTGTGTGTGTGTGTGTGTGTGTGTGAGTGAGTAAAAGGTCTTCCTTTTTCATAACATCTCATCCCATCCATCCCTCTTCTGTCTCATTTTCTCCCTTCCTACACTCATTCCTTTCCCTTCAACTGGCCTCCCTTCCCTTCCCCTCCCACCCTCCTTACCCAACCTCCCACAACCCCCCCACACCAAATATGTGGCCCAGCAGCACCTACCACTAAATACCTGATAGCGTTCACAAACTCCAAGTTGCGTATCACTTATCTTACCCCCAAAACCCCTGAAACTCTGACCTGCGGCTACTGAGTTTACTTTCAAAAATAAATAAACAGTTTACTCTCGTGATGGGGAGGACCTGGCTGGTTTAATGGACCGGAAGTTGTGCTGCAGAAGGAGGAGGGGAGAAAAAACAACATAAAGTTGAGGTAGTGTGGGTGGCCGACGCTCTGGGAGGGGGGTCATAGGTCACGACGCAGGCTTGAGGGTAAAGGTCACGTCCCCCAGCTTGAGCTTACGGGTCACTGCGATGAGCTGGTGGTGTCAGAAGCCACTGCACTGGATAGAGGGGTAGGGTCGGGTCAAGACACTGAGTGATATCAGAGGTCTTAAAACTCACTGCAACTCGAATTCAAACCTCTGGTCTGAGGTTAGACCATCATTGACCCAAAGACGTTATCGCCACCGCTGAACAGCTGTGCTGGCACTAGACCAGCTGGCCATCCTGAGCACCATCTGCGACGCAGGAATGGTAAACAGAAGCCACCTGGCGCTCGTCATCGTGGACACGGTGGGTGAATATGTCTCAGCTCATGTCAACGCTGATGAAAACGGTACCGCCTAATGACTCCCATTCCAAATCTGAGCCCCAGGAGCCTCGGAGAGCCGACGTGATCCCCCAGAGAGCCCCCCAGAGATCCCAGAGAGAGGCTCCTCATCCTCTTACGAGAGAAATACGAGGGGGGAAGGGGGAAACCCTGAAGGTTGGCTAAGTCTGGTTCATGACTAGTGGCGTGTTGGGCCTTACCTGGTGTCAAGACGCAGGAACTGCCAGGTGTCTAGTGAGACTTTCGACCCTAAAGGAGGACTCGACCGAAGAGGGAGGTGACGTGGAGAGGGACCTGACCTGGAGAGAGGGGGGGGGGCCAAGCTTAAGGAGGTGACCTGGCCCTGGACAGGGACCTGGTTTAGTCAGGGACCTTACCTGGGAAGGGACTTGATTTATGGGTGGATCTGAGAAGGAGGAACTGAACAAAAGGTAGGATAAGAAAACGAGGAGGGGGGAAATTCGAGGCAAGCCAAGGTGTGGAAAACAGAGTGCGAGTGGAGGAAATGAGGTGGAAAATGATGAGGAAGTGAGGCAGGAGGTCGAGGCGCCGCCCATGGTAATGTTGTGGGAGATGACGAGGCTGGAGATGAGGCGTTACCTAGGGTCATGTTGAGGGAGATGAAGATGGAGGTGAGGAGGATAGATGAGTTAAAGGTGACGTCCACAGCAGGAGAGATAACGTTACCTGACGCATGATAAAGATGGGAAGTAAAGAAGCAGGAACTACGGTACAGGGTACAGCCGGAGGGACGGTACAGGGTACAGCCGGAGGAACGGTACAGGGTACAGCCGGAGGGACGGTACAGGGTACAGCCTGAGGGACGGTACAGGGTACAGCCTGAGGGACGGTACAGGGTACAGCCGGAGGGACGGTACAGGGTACAGCCGGAGGGACGGTACAGGGTACAGCCGGAGGACGGTACAGGGTACAGCCTGAGGGACGGTACAGGGTACAGCCGGAGGGACGGTACAGGGTACAGCCGGAGGGACGGTACAGTACAGCCTGAGGGACGGTACAGGGTACAGCCGGAGGGACGGTACAGGGTACAGCCGGAGGGACGGTACAGGGTACAGCCGGAGGGACGGTACAGTACAGCCTGAGGGACGGTACAGGGTACAGCCGGAGGGACGGTACAGGGTACAGCCGGAGGGACGGTACAGGGTACAGCCGGAGGGACGGTGCAGTACAGCCTGAGGGACGGTACAGGGTACAGCCGGAGGGACGGTACAGGGTACAGCCTGAGGGACGGTACAGGGTACAGCCGGAGGGACGGTACAGGGTACAGCCTGCTGACAGTAACAGCGCAGGAGGGAGGACAACCACGCCTACTGAAAAGAGCAGGAGTAAACATTAACCAAAATAAAACACAAAACATTAACCCACACGAAGTATTTCTCCCTGCCAGAAGCGAACAAGAAAACTATAGGAATAGATCTCGTATTAGTAATACAAGAGGTACATATGTGGGGTGTATTTCTGGGCGTTTTCTCTAAGTTTTAGTATCTATGTCAGATTTCAGTGGTATACGTATGTCTGTGTCTTTGTATGTGTCTCATTCTCAGTGTCTGTGTTCACCTGTCTTTGTCTGTGGCTGTCCTTCCGTTTGGCTGCCTCTCCTTTCCCTCTGCTTCTCTGTCTCTCTTTCCTGTTCTCTGTCTGTCAGACATAGGTCACCCATCACTCATAACACCACGACCCGCCACACTCACCACATTGTAAGCATCACCTTCAGGTGTGGGTCACCACCACACATCACCCTCAGCTGTTGGTCCTCCAGCCTCAACCCTCACCACACACCACACTTCACCTCGGTTTTGTGTTATGACATCCAGAGAGGCGACGCCCAACTCCCGCTTGTCCCATCTCCTTTAATTCCTCAGCTTTACCTCCAACACTCCCTCACATTAGGAGTCCTCATCCCTACCTCCAACACTCCCTCACATTAGGAGTCCTCATCCCTACCTTCAACACTCCCTCACATTAGGAGTCCTCATCCCTACCTCCAACACTCCCTCAACTCAGGTCCACCCCTAACACTTCCTCATCATCTCAGCTCAACCTCCAACACTCCCTCACTTTACTCCAACAACCTTTCTTTTTTTTCTTCACTCAAACGGTCTATCATATCTTCACTCTCTCTCTCTCTCTCTCTCTCTCTCTCTCTCTCTCTCTCTCTCTCTCTCTCTCTCTCTCTCTCTCTCTCTTGGGGCATGGCCAATATTCCCCACAGCTTCTCTAACCCTCCATCCTTGCCTTGCCACAGTTTCAGGCAGATAAAGAAACCTTAAACAAAGATTTTCATTAGTAGTAAATATTGAGGGACATAAGACCATAAATAAAGCAGGGGAGGAGGGATTATTGTCTGCCTATATTGTACCCGATCCTTTATTGCCTTTTGTAACTCTATTGAATCACTCTTTTGTTATCCGGATTTGGATTACACATGTGATCATCCTTTTACTTGATCTCATAATATATTTTGACTTTATACTATTTACCAATAATGTTATAGTTCACACTTGTGTGTGTGTGTGTTCGTTATTCTTTATGTCGCATTTAATTGCCGTTTTCCTCAATCTTTCTATCTCTGTTCTACATCTTTGGCCACCATTATCATTTCCTTTCTCTCTCTCCTATCTTTATTTTTCTTTATGTCATAATCGTCTCTCCCAGAATCATCAGGTTTCCTCATTAATCCACTTCCCATATAGGAAGATCCCTCCCCACTGTCCCTGACACGCCCTCGTCTTTCCTATTTCACGCTTTAAATAGTAAAGGAAACGTGAACAATGGGAAGGGAAGGGTGGATGGGGAAGGAAGGGAGCAGGTCGTAAGGAGAGAGTAAATGAATGAAAGAGAAACAGGAAAGGGAACACTAAGCCATTTGAATAGACTTGCACTCGTCATTCAGCAAGTTGGTAATACTGTTATAGTCTGTCTGTGGGAGGTGCTACAGGTATGGCCAAGACTTGTCTGTGGTCAGGCACCCACAGGTGTGGGGGAGTTCTGTCTGTGGTAAGGCACCACTGGTGTGGCGGGAAGGTCTGTGGTAGACAGCACAGATGTGCCAGTCCTGTAGACTGCCTCCTTACCCAGATTAGGTTACTGTAGACTACTTCACTCCCCTAGACTGGACTATTGTGGACTACACCCACCTTAGATTGGACTATTGTGGACTACACCCACCTTAGATTGGACTACTGTGGACTACACCCACCTTAGACTGGACTATTGTGGACTACACCCACCTTAGACTGGACTATTGTGGACTACACCCACCTTAGACTGGACTATTGTGGACTACACCCACCTTAGACTGGACTATTGTGGACTACACCCACCTTAGACTGGACTATTGTGGACTACACCCACCTTAGATTGGACTATTGTGGACTACACCCACCTTAGACTGGACTATTGTGGCGGACACCCCCTCTCTACCTGACTGGGCTATCATGGACTACCTCCTTCACCAGACTGGGCCATGGTGGACTACCCCACCTCCACTAGACTTACTGTGGACTACCCCCTGCCTGACGTAGACTGGGCTATTGAGGACTGCCCCTTCCACCGCCAGAGTGGGCCGTATTGGACCTCCTCTTGCTTGAGAGTCAACACTGGTGGGGTGCAGGTATGAACGTAGCCATAATAGCAGGTTCATTAACAAAAGCCTTTTATCTGGAGATGTTATCTGCTGCTGTGGATTCTTGCTGCTCCTCCTCTCGCTCTCCGACTCGCTTGCTATCACACTCTTGCCCTGGGTGTCTGTCTGTCTGTCTCTCTCTCACACTTATTCTCAGTCTCTCCCGCTCACTCACAAGCAAGGCTTCACTCTACATCTCTCGTCGCTTCACTCTAAGTCTCTACCTCCACTCCTACACACTCTCACTCCCACGCACTCTCACTCTCACTCCCACACACTCCGAGTCCCTCCCACTCGTCTCTCCCTCGATTCTCTTCACTTCTACAAGATCTGAATAATTGATAGCCAAGATTTTTTCCCCAAGGACGTAAATAAAGGCATTCATTTTTAACAGACTGGATTAAACAGATTAAAACCGAGTGTCGACTTTCGTTAAATATTTTGATATTCGGAGCGAGGAGAGAGAGAGAGAGAGAGAGAGAGAGAGAGAGAGAGAGAGAGAGAGAAGAAGGAGGGTAGTAGTTAAAGGGAGTAAAGAGAATAACTACCTACCAACAAATACCTACAACGAAATAGCACCATGAGACTACCTACTTACATCTACCTACGAATACTTACGGCGAGGTTTTGCCGTGATGATGAGGCTAGTTCGTAGGGCTCACCGCTATCTCGTAGCGCTCGCCGCTATCTCGTAGCGCTCACAAGCCTCTCTTGCTTGTTGGATAATGCTATTCCATTTCGGCAGCAGCTGCTGCCTCCCCCATGGCGTAGACATCTACGCGAAGTTCATCCGACACTGTTTATGACTATGAGTCTACTCTTCTTCTAAATGTATCGGTACTAAGCCGTTTTTATTCGCCTGGTATGGTATTATCTTCTCAGCTTCTCTTTACTCCTAATGTTTCAGCTACAGATTCGTGCTTACATCTGGTATGTCTCTTTAGTCATCATATTTCATCTACAGCTCCGTGCTGATCTTCATCATGTGTTCGTTGCTCGTACGATGCTCCTATACAGTGTGTCTTCATCCATCTCTCTGACGTCTTGATTAAATCCAGTGTCAGACGCGGTGTTTCTGAAGCTCTTTTGGATCCCCTTTCGTGCATTGGTGTTGTGTATCCCATCCTATGTAGGTCTCTTCCCTGTTGCACTGGGTCTACAGTTTGTCGCAAAAGCATAATGACGAGTTTACCCGTTGTCTTTTCTGTTCTTTTCTTTTTTTTGTCTTTTCCGACAGAAACACTCCCGGGAGTTCCATCAGGTACTGGGTTCTCTTCAAGTGGTTCAGTGGCTTTCGATATACACTTTCGTCAGGCACCGACAGATACAAACTTATGATTATAGTCTACTGCCCTTACAGATTATCATTAATCCTATGGTGATTATAAGGGCATCTTCGTCTAAGTTATTGATCATTTCAATGTCCGTTGCTTCATTGCCTATTGTCCTAAACACTGACTCATACTGGCTGAGTCACACACTGCGAGAGAATAAAGGGAAGGAGAGTGGGTTCAACCTCAAACACAGACCGCATGCAACTGTATATACATTTCCAGTAATGGCCAAGTGATCATGTTTCCTCTATTGAAGACTCCAGGTTGTTACCGAGGCGGGGAGAGGGCTAGTGGTTACTCTCTCTCTCTCTCTCTCTCTCTCTCTCTCTCTCTCTCTCTCTCTCTCTCTCTCTCTCTCTCTCTCTCCTCACCCACAGTCGATCTAACCTCGCCAAAAGTCAGCCTCACATCTCTTGCAGTGACTGACCGATGCCCCTCACCACGGAGACTCCAACAGCTCCCACAGCCATTCTCGCCTCTCCCACACACAAAAAAACTCTCATCCTACCCAACGTCTCCCACCATCCTCATACACCTCTCTCTCTCTCTCTCTCTCTCTCTCTCTCTCTCTCTCTCTCTCTCTCTCTCTCTCTCTCTCTCTCTCTCTCTCTCTCTCTCTCCTTCTCCCCCTCTCCCTCTCTCTATCTGTCTCCCTCTCCCTTTCCCCTCTCTCTCCATCCATCTCCCTCTCCCTTTCCCTCTCTCTCCCTCTCTCTCCCTCTCTCCCCTTACTCATCGTGTGTCTCTTACCCTGTCAAACACTCACTTTCACCTAACAATTATATTGTCCCTCTCCAACAGTCACCTCACATCACGGTCCTAGCCTCCCTCCCTCTTACACTCACACTCTCCCCACTCTTCCTGGGCTTTGAGTAGCCCGACCTCATGCTACTGAATTGATAACGTTTCGCGTTGGTGTTGGGCTAAAGCTAACACAGGAGGCTTCACTCTTTCCCCCCCTGGAAACCTGGTTCTCCTGTGTTTCTTAAAAGTTTCCTTTGGTTTCAGATGAATTTTCTAGATCCTCTCCATTGAAACCTTTTCGTCTTGGGTTTCTATGGCTTCTCCTAGATGCTATCCCTCTTGTGTTTCTAGAGCCTCTCCTAGGTGCTCCTTTTTGTGTTTCTAGGGCCTCTCTTAGATCCTCTCCCTCTTGTATTTGTAGAGATTGTCTTAAAACTTCCTCCCTTTCTGTATCTGAATGAAAAATGCCACATATTCCCATCTAGTTCACATTGTCCCGCAGTAGATACAATTTCTACGTAGTATTTCTTACTGCCAGTCCTCTTTCTACACCTTATAAGTGTATCAACAAAGACCCTTAATATCTACGAAGATAGAAATAATGGAAGCTCGAAGGACCTTGACAAGAGATCAACCACCTCTCTACATGGAGTTAGAATCGTCAAACACACTACCGAGGTTAACATTTGTTAAGTGCATATCAAATCATTAACATTTTACGAAGATAGATCTAAGATCACACATATGGGGGGGAAACTATGAGACATAGAATTAGACGTTCTCTCTCTCTCTCTCTCTCTCTCTCTCTCTCTCTCTCTCTCTCTCTCTCTCTCTCTCTCTCTCCTGCGACGGTCAACAAGCGGTGCCACGGGAGCCCAGTTACATCAGATCTCAACTTACGTAAACTAGTCTGCCTTGAACGAGTGGGTATTGTCCCTCACATTAATTTGCCTCTGATATGAACACTCACGCACCGATCCTGGGTGGAGGCGACGAGGGGGTAGAGAATCAAGAAGACCTTAAGAACTGAGGGAAGATGATATTAGAATTTCTGAGTATTTAATCAGAAAGCTCATTAAACACGAGTCCTATTCAGGGACGCCTCGTCTCGTCTTGGTCATGGAGGAGGAGGAGGGGGAGGCAGCAGAGGGCGATGCCTCAAACATTTCAGTCATCGGGAACTTCGAAAAACTTATATCATTCAGTGTGGGAAGATATCACTCATTTCCTCTCCCCTCCTCCACCACCCACCTCCCTTACTCACTCACCCACCCACCCACCCACTCCGCTCCTGGGAATTAAATGTGGAGGACGTTCATAATTAAGGGAAGTGCGGGGAAACGAAGCTGCCCTAGAGGGCCCACCTCACATCCTCTCCCTCCCTCCCCAGCAACTCCCGAAGTTTTCCACAGGTGTCTCAGTGCTTCGCTCTGAGTCTCGAGTCCGTTTGAGGCTAACAAGTCTGATCTTGCTTGGGAATATTGATGGTGGCACTCTTCAGTGGGGGGGAAGTCTCCGGGGTCTAGTGGGGTTAGACTGGGAATTTTGGATTCCACACCCCAAAGTTTGAACCCGTTTGGGCCGTCGAGATCAACAAGATTCACGTTTTGTTTTTTTGAATATTGGATTCGGCGTTCCTAAGATTGAAGCTTTGGGGTTCGAATCTTTGGTGGACCTTTGGACCCAAAAGCCACACAGCCCATGCCAGATGCCATCTTGGCTACAAACGTATCATTCCCACTCCAGACAGACGTCGAAATGAATGCGAGTGAACGTATATATAATGTACTTTTGGGAAGCTCTTGAAGCACTTTTTTATCTTGAGAAATTCCCTGAATATGTTGGATTTCATGAGATAACCTTGGGAAAAGAAGCTTGCGTACAAATCCCTTAGTAATCTTCAAAGGTTTATATATAACTCTTAGATATCCTCACCTACATACAAAGTACCATTTCTGTACTGAGAGCGAAGAACAACAATGGCATATCCTTAATTCATCATCAACTGAGCGAACGCACTATACATGCCTAACATAGACGTGAATTTAGCTTCTTGATAGATAGGATCTTAAGTCATTTCCACCTCAAAAACAATGGACAGTAGTTGCCCTCTGTACTGGTAAGGGAGGGAGATAATTAGAGCACTGTGTTCTAGCCTGACTCTGAGCCTCCCTGGGGAGGTTCCACACTGGTCTCTGAACTTCGGTGTTTGTACCCGACATGGAGTCTGCTGCTCGGACACCACACTCACTTTCAGGAAAGTTGTATTTGTCATGTTCTCGCGCTATGCATAATCTAGCTTCTCCCCGGTGTGGTGGCTAGATGAACCTCCTCCCCTTTGCTGGAGGTCTTGCTCTTTGTCTGGCAACTTGGGGAGGCTAATCTGCCTCCTCCTGCCCAGCGTGGCAGCTGGGGAGAGACCCCCTAAACAGGAAGTCTCCCTCTGAACATCTCAACGTGGGGAGATAGACTGGTTTCCCTCACTAGCGTGGCGTCTGGGGAGCTCCCCCTTTACCTTCAGTTCCTCCTCTGTATGTCTCAACATGGGGAGATAGACTGGTTCCTCCCTTGTGTGTGTGTGTGTGTGTGTGTGTGTGTGTAGGCTGAGGGGGAGGAAGGGGAGTGAGAGGTGGTGAGTGGGGTGGGGAGAAGGGGGAGCTAGCTAGCTAGCTAGCTCCCCTTAACTTGGGGGTCCTCCTTTGTGTGTATCAACTCGGGGTGGAGTTAATCTCGGCTTCTCCCCAGTGTGTGTGCGTCGGCTGCGGGAGGTTCTCTGATGTTTACTTTAGTTCACTGGATCAACTGAAGGTTTGTCCAATTGTGTGGCAATCCCATTGGATCCCGGCTCCTGTCCTGTGGTCTTTGTTATTCTGTTGCACCCACGGTGGCTGTACGATCGCTCACGGGGCCTCTGCTGCGTGTTCTTTGTTAATCATTTTCCTACCTCACACCCGCCATGTGATTTGTCTGCATATAGACGGTCACAGACCTGCACATATATACATATTACAGACATACACACGCCTTAGGCTAGGGGATATATGTATATATATATATATATATATATATATATATATATATATATATATATATATATATATATATATATATTTGTATGTGTGTGTGTGTGTGTGTGTGTGTGTGTTTCTGTGTGGGGGTGGGTAAGAGACAGGGCAACGGGAGCGTAAAACTGCCCGTAACACGCTTGTAATGATAGGAAATAGCAATCACACACACAATTTACGTATACATACATATACCAACACACACACACACACACACACACACACACACACACACACACACACACACACACACACTAGGGACAACGAAAAGTCACCGCAGAAAACGTAATTCTCTACCCTATCCTCACTTCCCACGGTAAAAGAAAATAGAAAAAAAGGAAACACATCCAAGTCAATTCCCCGTTGCGCTAACTACTGCTTAAATAACCAATCTAGTTAACGACCAGAGAGAGAGAGACAGAGAGACAGCAGCTCCAGCAGTGTCTAACAGTCCCATTAGCAGTTTTGAGTGACGTTAATTTACTGTCTTAACACACTGATGTGATGAACTGTGTACGAGACCATGGAACTGTGTGGAAGTTTTCTATCATCAATTCTTTCAAAAAAAAGAAAGAATAGATAAACTATTTAGTATTGAGAAACCTCATAGATTGTTTTGGGCGTTCAGGTAGTCATGAAAACCCCTCATAACTATTGCCATGAATTCAGTTAGTCTTGAATAAACCCTCATAAACATTGCCATGAATTCAGTTAGTCTTGAATAAACCTTCATAAACATTACCATGAACTCAGTTAGTCTTGAATAAACCTTCATAAACATTGCCATGAACTCAGTTAATCTTGAATAAACCTTCATAAACATTACCATGAACTCAGTTAGTCTTGAATAAACCTTCATAAACATTACCATGAACTCAGTTAGTCTTGAATAAACCTTCATAAACATTAGTCACGAAAAAAAAGCTCATAAATATTACTGTCTATTCAGACTTAGAGATTCTCAAATTCGAGAATTACCATCAACAATGGACACACACACACACACACACACACACACACACACACACACACACACACACACACACACACACACACACACATACACACACACATGTTCTGCCTCCTCCCGGTCCTCACTCACTCATAACTCTACTTGGGGTGGGTGGGTGAGGGAGGAGGAGGAGAGAAAACTCACTCACATTTTTACTCACCGAACGTGAACAAACATGGACGAATATTGACCCATACTGCTGGGCATTTGGACGGCCTGGAACGCATGTTAGCATACATTATGCTTCACATCGGACGCTGGAAACTGGAAATTTTGCGAGAATTTCCTGGAAAGTTTAAACACAGTGGTCCGCGGTGCACACGTGACCACCTGGAAAATGGAGAAGTTGAGGCATTATATTTTTTTTTTTTCTCTCTCTCTCTCTCTCCCCCCCAACAAGTTATGAAGGGGAAACTATTTTCTTTTTTTTCTCTAACATTGAAGAGTCACAAAGGTCGTCTGGCTCTCTCTCTCTCTCTCTCTCTCTCTCTCTCTCTCTCTCTCTCTCTCTCTCTCTCTCTCTCTCTTTATCTATCTATCTATCTATCTATCGTGAGGCGCCACCGTGGTATCATCATTATCTTCTCGTCATAGGTTCGTAGGTGGAGGAGGGTAAGCATACTATCTATCTGTCTATCTAACAGTTTATCTATCTATCTGTCAAACAGCTTAGCGCCCTTTCTATCTGTCTAATAGTTTATCTATCGATCTATCTGTCGCTCAAACAGCTTATCTATCTATCTATCCAACTGTCTGTCTGTCTTTCTATCTACATCTGTCAATCTATCAACGTACTTATCTATCCACCCATTCATCTTTTCTAGCCACTAGAGTTGTCTGTCTGTCTGTCTGTCTGTCTGTCTCTGTGTGTGTATGTGTCTGTCTGTCTGTCTCTGTGTGTGTATGTGTCTGTCTGTCTGTCTCTGTATGTGTATGTATCTGTCTGTCTGTCTCTGTGTGTGTATTTATCTGTCTGTCTGTCTGTCTCAGTGTGTGTAAGTGTCTGTCTGTCTGTCTGTCTGTCAAGTCAGTCTGTCTGTGTGTGTGTAGTCTGTGTGTGTGTGTGTGTGTGTGTGTGTGTGTTTATGTATTGATATCCATTAGTATGCTCACACACGTGTGAGAGTCAACATAATGCTATTACGGTGATCATAAATTCCGTATTGACGTAATTGTCACCGTCTGTATGGCCAACGCCGACCTAAACTACAGGTACATCATAAAGGCCACAGCGACGTACAACAATGTACATTTGTATAAATTTGGTATAACGTCTCCTATATATATATATAAATTCTTTTGAATCTATATTTCGTTGCGTCACGATACATACCGCAAACTTACCGTGTTTCATTTTCCCCGTGGACTCATAGGAATAGGAATATATATATATATATATATATATATATATATATATATATATATATATATATATATATATATATATATATATAGAGGTACGTTATAACTGCTTTTTTCCCCACCTCAAGCGACCAAGTGACACTGAAAGCCATCTTCATCTTCCGCTGAAATTTGTTATGTAAATTCCTGGCTCCCGAGACGCTATTACCACGTATTTATTGTGTCAAAAGTGGAGCACCGCTCCACATGTTACCACCACTGGTGGAGCGGCCGCCACTCCACATGTTACCACCACTGGCGGAGCGGTTGATCCACAGATTATCACCAGTGGTGGAATGGCTGCTCCACAAACCTTACTCCACCGCTTAGGTGTTTGAGGTCAGTGGCTATTCTCTGCCTGTGTGGTGGTGGCGGACGCCTTGCTTCATGGACCTTCTCTCTCTCTCTCTCTCTCTCTTGGGTCAGTTGTGCCACCACCTTCAAGTTCCCACCCCCTGTAATGGTTATGGTGGGTGGGAGGGTCATCATCATGGTGGTGGTTGTGGTGGTAGAAGAGGTGGTGAAGGTGGTGCTTCCTCCTTCCTCGCTCGCTGGATGGGCTCCAGTTGACCCACATCCCCTTCGTCAGGAGGGGATCAGATCGGGGTCACCTCCCACACACCTGTGGGCTCAAGGCTGCGCGGGCAGTGATCCTAGAAAAAAGGATTTTTGTCTGTCTACGAGTGGGTGGGGGCGGCGGTGGAAGTTTCTAAAAAAAAAATCCAAGAAACATTTCCATTTTCCCTCTTAAGTATTCTTCCATCTTGCTAGAAAAGTTTGTTTTAAGAAATTATGTAAAAAGAAAAAGAAAAAATATTTCCCTCTTCCCTGCATGTTGAAATTAGTTGATTTACATGAGCCACACAAAGTTTATATTTACAAGTTTGTGTTTTGTTAAGGAAATTCAAATGCTGCAGAGATGAATGATCAAATGTTTATATTCATGGTTCGCTCGCTTTGCTTAGAAAGGTTTTTTCAGTTTTCTTTCCTCCCAGGTTAACTATACTTTTAGGATATACTTGACATGTATACGTATATGTTCTTCCCCTAAACGCGTTGAAATTGGTTGGATTAATGTATTTATGACATCAACGGAGTGATGATAAACGGTAAAACAGATGGTCACGGTTTTCAGAATACGCGTCGAATTCATTTCCAGTCTCGAACAAGACTGAAGACTTCAATTCTACCACTTGACCAATGAGAGACACTGGTACGGATCCCACCCAGTCAACGTCTAGCTTACATCGACTGTTTAGCCAATAGGAGAGACGGATAATGGGACTCTAACCAATCAGCTCTTGACTGATAGGAGTCATAGGAGAAATATTTCGAAGCTGGCTCGTAAACCCTTCGAAATCTCCAGAGAATGATTTCGACATTGGTAAGTGTTATTCTCTTCACCCATTACGTACACTCAACACAAACCCAATTTGTGTTTCTTCTGCCGCTCCTCCTCCTCCTCCTCCTCTCTCTCCCCCTTATTTCCCTCCCACATCATCCCTCTTGAACAATAAAACACTTGGGTTTCTTGTGTCCGTCCCTCCCTTTCCGCGCCGTCTGCCGTAGCCCAGCCAGCCTAGCCCACCCTCACCCCCGCCGCTAGCTATTGGCACAAAATCTCCCCTCTCACTAATGGCTGTGGGGCGGCCCCCATGTTTTGCCGTCTTCCTCTCACTTTCCTCCCGACTAATGAGTCTTCTGAGGCCAGAGTTGATGTTTTAGTCGACTCTGCGGCTCAACAGGTGAGACTTTAACGAGACAGCAAGAAAACAGGTGCTTTTTTTTTGCGACCAGAGAAGGAGAAATATAAAAGTAAGTGGGTATATATATATATATAAATATATATATATATATATATATATATATATATATATATATATATATATATATATATATATATATATATATATATATATATATATATATATATATATATATCGTAGAAGGGGAAGAAGAGAGGGGGAGAGTTGGAAATCCTCCCCACCAACCACATATACACTCAACACCTACACAGCGAAATGTGATTTCCCATCACAACTTTGGCACCCAGGTCCTTGTGAACACCAGTACATTCCCCCACCTCCCACCCGAAGCACTTGATAACCACCCAACGAGCCTTCATTAGAAATAGAAAGCCTACATAACTGCATCATCCTGTACCATCCTATTTAGCAAAGTCTCCACGTTGAATGCGATTCGAACACATTGATCTACACGTTTCCAACTCTGTGAATATTTCCTCTCCTCTTTTTTTTTTTTCCTATCATTAAAATTACAGGAGAAAATACTCTAACGCTGATATACCCGTGTAGATTTAATGGACTCCACATGTAGAGCATTGCAAATAAAGCATTGCTTCAGGTTAATCGTTGGATTTGCATATTTCAACTGCTGACTGATATACACGAGCACACGAGGCCTGTGAGATATAACCCTGGGAGACGAAAGGCTCTATCACATCATTCACAACTGTGATACAGATTCATGCTACACACACGCGAAGCATCAATTATGACCTTATCATTCAAGACGACTGCTACGGTGTTTAGAAAGGAACATTCTGAGGTTCAAAACCCGCTTCGCCCTTGAAGGGAAGCCACACAGCAATTTTGGAAGTGAGTGAGTGGGTCCTTCAGTCTTATACTTGATATAATAGAATCATCTGATAGCTTCAGTGGTGTAGTGGTGAGTGAGGGATTTAGTATGAATAACGCCCCAGGGGTTCGCTTAGTGGGTTCAGAATCTTGGGCAGCGCGCGCGCGACGTCGGCTCACAGCCAGCCCAGCCGTTCATCCTCTCTAGTTCGTCGAGTGCTTTCAGGTAAGCCTGAAGTTCCTTGTGCTGCTCCTGTGGGCGTGGACCGAGTGAGGGCCGCCTGCCTGGACTCAGCACGCTACAGTAAACTCGTGACATTGACAACAATCCGTTTACCAAGAGGATTAATTACAGTACGGAAGGAATTAGTAGGATTAATAATAGTCCTGTGATCAAGGCTGGAGTTGATCACAGGTTTATCTTTGGTTCGAGAAAGGATGATTATGATCAATACCTCGGCAGGAAGATGCGACGCTTGGGGTATGAAGGTCATGCCTTTGACTTGACCTGACCCACAGGAGGTGGGTACGATCATACCCAAGGGTCGTACCGTCGTGCTCGATGGTCGTACCGTCGGGCTTAAAGATCATACCAGTGGGCTCAAAGATCACATCAGTGGACTCAAAGGTCGTACCGTCGGGATCAAAGGTCGTACCGTCGGGATCAAAAGTCGTACAGTCGGGCTCAAAAGTCGTACCGTCGGACTCAAAGATCGTACCGTCGGGCTCAAAGATCGTACCGTCGGGCTCAAAGGTCGTACCGTCGGGCTTAAAAGTCGTACCGTCGGGCTCAAAGGTCGTACCGTCGGGCTCAAAGGTCGCACCGTCGGGCTCAAAGGTCGTACCGTCGGGCTCAAAGGTCGTACCGTCGGGCTCAGGGAGCTAATGAAGACTAATTTTAGGGAGATTATACACAGAAGAAAGCCAAGGGAGGCGGAGCATCCGCCAACACGCATGACAGATGGTGCGTAAGCAACCATGGCAAGTTGTGCGTAACACACACACACAGAACACGACTAATGCGTAGCTCACGCATGATGAATGGTGCGTAACTCGTGCGTGATGGATCAGGCGTAACTGGATTTATCCTGAAGATCTAATAACATTCTGGAAAGCGGTCATTTTCTCTTCACGGAAGACGAGCAACTTTTGTCTAAATCTTAATGCTTGATTGTTGTACACACACACACACACACACACACACACACGCGCGCGCGCGCGCGCGCGAGCACGTAAAACACACAAGTGTTTTGCTGTGCAGTAGCATTGCTGAGGCAACAGAAATATCAAGATTAAACTAAGTTGAGGCAAGTTATTATACAATAGTTTTTTTCTAACACTCGTTTCACCAGTGCCAGACAATAGGCAGACAGACCAATTGCTGCACCAGACAACCTACGACACACACACACACACACACACACACAGGCCCCGCACCACACCATCAACTTAACAACCACACGCCTAACAAGCTCAGGCCTCCCCACATGAACAACCTAACGCACACACAGTCCCTCACTCTAACAACTCAGGACACTCATAAGTCACATTAACAACCCAATAACCACAGAGCAATCCAACCTCACCCAGTTCTCTAACTCTTCCCATCTTAGATTCGCTCCTTATCTTATCTCTAAGACACACGATCATAGAAAAATGTTTGCCCATAACTCTTTATCAACAGATTTTCACAACTCCATTTTACTACAATGATCAGGTCTTTGGCGAGATAAAACTCCATCACTTAATTACCATATTGTCTCATTCTTACCTTTGTTAACAACACGTTATTAAATTAATCATTTAGTAAAACGACCCAGACATTTGCCTTTTTTTTCCCTCCTTTTTTTTTCCTAGTGTTGATGAGGAACTCTGCTGGTGGCATTGCCAATTACCGCATTAGAGAAAAGGCACACAAAAGCCATGCACCTTTGCCTGTCCTTCTGCAGCAGACGTCACTCACTGTCCACGCGAGGGGCGACGTGGCTGGCTCCCTCTCTACTGGGAAATATATATATATATATATATATGTGTGTGTGTGTGTGTGCTGTCCCAGAATTACAGATAGAGGGAATCTAGCGCTCTTATTCACAGAGCCAAGAGCCATAGAGGCTGATGAACCCGGTACACTCGTATCTAACTCATGCTTCTAGTAATTTAGATTTCATCACACTCGGAATCACTTGTATCCTGAAAGCTTAGATGATATTGTTAGAATCGTTTACCTAACGACCCTCCCGATTCCTTGGATTATATCATCAGCTTATCTACAATACGACCTTATTGATGCGTTATATCATCGGCTTATCTACCTTAAGACCCTCCCGGATCCTTAAATTTTATCGTCAGCTTAACACCCTTACGACCCCTGATCCCTTAAACCATATCATCATCTTATTTACCTTATGATATAGACTCATCATCAGCTGTATATACAGAGGACCACATCATGATAACCCTGTTATCAGCTAGGACCACACCATGATAGCCCTGTTATCAGCTAGGACCACACCATGATAGCCCTGTTATCAGCTAGGACCACACCATGATAGCCCTGTTATCAGCTAGGACCACACCATGATAGCCCTGTTATCAGCTAGGACCACACCATAATAGCCCTGTTATAAGCTAGGACCACACCATGATAGCCTTGTTATCAGCTAGGACCACACCATGATAGCCCTGTTATCAGCTAGGACCACACTATAATAGCCCTGTTATCAGCTAGGACCACACCATGATAGCCCTGTTATAAACTAGTCGGCTCTTGGTGCGCAAAGGATACAGAACATAAGCTTCCAGAGTTCGAATCCATCAGACTCCCTCACTACGCTGCTCAGATATAACCTACCAGAACCTAATCTTACCAACGTGGGACCATTAGGGGAAGTCGATAAGTGCCTTACCTCCCGAGGCAGGCGATACAGAATATGAAAAAGCCATTATATATAGATATGAAGAGTCGCACAGTAACAACCCTAGCGAGGATGACCAGACGATGATAAAGTTGTGATCGTTGTAACAGCCTCAGACTATAACATTTCCTCCCCCACTCCTTCAGTGGACCGTTAAACTTGTTTATAACTGCCATAAACCTTGTTTACAGACACTACAACTACCAATATCAGCACTACTAAAAGTTTATAACGTAGTTTCGTAGGGCAGGCACTGAGTTCGAAGGTGTGTTGCCGCTTCGGGGACTCACGAAGCCCCAAGTGTTGTGAAGAGTAGAAGCTGCTTCGTAAGATTCATTCATAGTTCTAATACGGCGCTAGTGGGTTCGAAGCCTCGGGTGTCGTAAGTGACGAGACTGTTTCATCAGGTTCATTCACGGTTCGAAATGGGGGAAATAGTGCCTCAAATGTTGTTGTATATGTCGATATTGCTTCACAGGATTCGTTCATGTTTCTAATAAGGCGACAGTGATTCGAAGCCCCAAATACTATAAGGCCCCACCAGTCTGCGTCATACGAATCATTCATCACTTGGACAAAGCAGCGGTGACTCAACCAGCGGTTCTGAAGACTGAAGCTGCTTCACAGAGTTCATGAGCTGTTCGAATAACGAGACATCCTCCGTCAGTAAGAGGACTTGAGCAAAATCGGACATAAAGAGTGAAAGATATATTACTTTACAGATATGATTTTATGCATCAGTTCTTTTGATAGAATTCTATCAAAAAAAAAAGTTGAATTAATTTATCTACACAATTGCAATTTCTGTGATGAAATTTCGCATCAGATGACCAGAGGCACATTTGCTGTGTACCTTGATTTAATAATGAAATTCAATTTTCATTTACTTCTTATTCAAACTTTTCTTCGAATCTTATAGGCTCAAAAGTTAATTATATATATATATATATATATATATATATATATATATATATATATATATATATATATATATATATATATATATATATATATATATAATCATTATCATCATCATCACCGTCATGATCATGGTTGATCGCCACCCCTTGCGTCAGCTAGGTAGCGCCAGGAAATATCCGCTCACACCCAATCTCTATTTGTCATGTGTCATGCACCGTAACCACAGCTCCCTATCCACATCCAGACCCCACAAACCTTTCCATGGGTTATCCCAGACGCTTCACATGCCCTGGTTCGATCCATTGACAGGACGTCGACCCCAGTATATATATATATAAACTTAGGAAGCTGTTCATATATATTTGGTTTTATCCAAATCAGACACGGCACAGAGAGAGAGATCATACCCTGACTGCACATGTGAATGACAGTAACCTTGGGATATACGCCTTTTACACGGTGTAAAGTGGTCGAGGCTCACAATGAAATATAGAAAAAAAAAAAGATCGAAGCTCTATTCTGTCATTCCTTTATTTTCAGTCAATCTACATGACGTTTGATACAATGAGACCAATGCTAACGATCGCTGGTGTAGAGTTAACATTTTTTTTTATTCTCAAATCACAGAGGGATCAAAGTTGACTTTTACACGTAAAGTATGAGCTAGCCATTCCCTCTACGTTCATACCTCAGCTTGACCAAGCCTTCTGCTTCATTTGCATCCGATAGATAGAAGTCTTAAAGCAAACTCACTGAAGATCCTCTGTATTAAAGCAGATTTTTTTGGGGTATTGTTCCGTTCATATTTCGTCTCTGTAGGGATCAGTTCACAAACACACACACACACACACACACACACACACACACACACACACACACAAATAATCACAGAATTTGGCCTGACAGTCATTCATTCGTATTTCAACAGATATGAGTGAGTCTTGTCAAGGGAAGAGAAAAAAATTCCTACCCCCAGTAAATTTGCAGACAGGTTCGGGATTCCTGTGCTGCATGGTTATATTTCTCATTTTGATCGTTTGTGTTAGAAGTGATTGCAAGTGGTTGTGTTGCCATAGCCTCCAAGGGTCACCTGGGGGAGCCAAAGGGTCTCAGAGGTCTTTAACAGGGTCTCTGGTGCGACCACAAGGTCTCAAAGGTCTCACTTAGGGTCACTTTGTGGGACCAGAAGGTCTCAAAGGTCTCTATTAGGCTCAAAGGTCTCAATTAGGGTCACTTTTTGGGACCAGAAGGTCTCAAAGGTCTCTATTAGGCTCAAAGGTCTCAATTAGGGTCACATTGTGGGACCAGATGGTCTCAAAGGTCTCTATTAGGGTCACTTTGTGGGACCAGAAGGTCTCAAAGGTCTCTATTAGGCTTAAAGGTCTCAATTAGGGCCACTTTGTGGGACCAGAAGGTTTCAAAGGTTTCTATTAGGGTTACTTTGTGGGACTAGAAGGTCTCAAAGGCCTCTATTAGGCTCAAAGGTCTCAATTAGGGTCACTTTGTGGGACCAGAAGGTCTCAAAGGTCTCTATTAGGCTCACTTTGTGGGAACAGATGGTCTCAAAGGTCTCTGTGTTGAGAGACAAATTGCATTTGCTTACACCTTGTCCACCGCTGGTGTGAGCCGACCTCCCTCCTCTTACTCCACCTCACCTTGGTTCATCTCCCTCTCTCTCTCTCTTCTCCTCATCTTTAACTTGTTCCTTGTTCCTCGCGTGTCTTTCTCCTCTTCCCCTTACTTCTCTTTCTCCTTCCCTCCGCCCACCGTCTCCCTGGGGACCTGTACACGACCATCCCTCGCTATATACAGCATAGACTTCTTCCTCTTCCTTCCTCCGTCCGGTGGCTGTCCGCCATACTCCCTCCCGTCTCTTCCTTTTCCGTCCAGTATCTCTCTCTACCGTCCCCTCCCGTCCCGTTCCGTCCCGTCCCTGTCTTACCGTTTCCACCCGTCTCGTCTCCTTCCGTCACCTCCACACCTGTCTATCGTCTCCGTTACCATCTGTTACCGTTTCCTCCCGTCTCGTCTCCTTCCGTCACCTCCACACCTGTCTATCGTCTCCGTTACCATCTGTTCCCCCTCGTCCATCACCTGTCTACCGCATCCCGTCCCGTCCCGTCCCTGTCTATAGCCGTTCCCCTGCCGTCTCGTCTCCCTCCGTCACCTCCACACTGTCGTTATCTCTGCCGGAGTAATTTGATCAACAACTTCGGCAGCGCCGACCAAGTTGGCGTTCTGGGCGATCAGCCGGGAAATTATGGCTCCTGGGCGAGAATTTTACCACGGGCTTTAGGGGGGAAAAATGTTTCGCCTCATACTCGATGATGGCCAGCTCCGGGCGATGGATTTATTTTTCTCCCGTGAACGATTAAGATTGAGGAAGGCGTCTAAGATCCCAGACGGAAACGAAAACTAGAGAAGGAAAAGGATATTTTTGAAGTAACTTGAGTTAGGCCAGAGCCATTCCTTCTGATGTGTTTATGCATAGATCGTAAATAGATTGTAACAAAGTAACGTTTGAGGGACAGTCGTTGTTAATGGTTGTTACGTGGTGTACGTATACATCTTTACGATGGTTTCGCAGGTCATCTGTGCTTCCAGACTCGGTCCGTGACCAGATGTCGTTTGGTTCAATCTAGCTGTTGGTGTCGGTAGCCCGCATAAGGCTTACGTAAACACCACAGTCTGGCTGGTCTGGGACACATCGTAGATACTTTTCAAGTTAGGCCTTTACAAAGTTACTTATAAGTCCATATAGAGCCATGGTGAATTGATTGCACCTTTCAGTAAGTAATTTGCTAAGTTCTTCCATGTTTGCTGGGGCCAGTGGGAAACTTTTCTTTTTCTAAGTGCAGACTAGGAGCAATGTCTCTCAGGATCTTTCAAGGGCATATCAGCAGACATATGTACATCTCCCTTCTGCACTCCAGAGGAACAGAGAATTTTCCAGTCATTTCCAGTCGCTTAGACCCTCAATGTCCGCGGAATTCGGGAAAGAATTATCCCACGTTTCGTAACTGCAGTTTAGCAGTCCACTTTGACCAGAGGAGGTGGAGTATGGGTGAGTTAAGAGTCCAGAACACCATCTACACCCGGAAAATCTACCCCGGGAAAATTTACACCCGGGAAATCTATACCCGGGAAATCTACACCCGGGAAATCTACACCCCGAGATATCTACACCCCGAAATATCTATATCCCGAGATATCTACACCCCGAAATATCTACACCCCGAAATATCTACACCCCGAACATCTACACCCTGAACATCTCTACAGTGGGGGCGGCTGATTGCCACTACCCACGGTATACAGATGTGTATCTGTCTCCATCATCATGATAATTACTTCCCAGGAAGTCATTATTCTATGTTTAGTCATTTCTCCCACACAAAAACAAACATCATTAATGTAATTATCAGTAATTTGTAAAGCCCAGAGATGATTCCACGGCGGTTAAGAGAATTAGTTTCGGAATTAGAGGAAATATATGAATGTAATTCTAAAGTTAACGACTGAACCTCGTTAAACCGTTTTGGCGTAACACTACACCACCAACATGGGTCCATCATTGACCTGTTCATCTGGCTGGTGGACCTTTGACCCGGTACAATGCTGTTGTAACACTACTATGGAATGACCCTCGAATTGGCTGGTGTAACACTACCATCCATTGACCTTTGACCTGTTATATAACTGGTGTAACACGACCGTCCATCGAACCTTTGACCTATTATATGGCTAGTGTAACACAAACATGAGTCTAAATAAAAGCTCTTTAGTTTCCTTCCTTAGATTTCATTAAATCGTCAATGGCTCGAGATAACAGAAAGGAAAGATAACAATTTAATCACAGATAAGAGAAATACGTGTATAGATTCGGTCCACAATCCTTACTTTATATTCCTGTATCCCTTCCAACCCTTTTCCCTTAGGTCGATGGCCTCAAAACCCAACAGGAAACAATGATCATTATGTTACTGTATAACATATTCACCAAACGTAAAGTTACACTGGCCTGACTCTGGGCGTAACAATGTATTGACACATCACCGAATCAAACAAAGCAAAACGAAGAAAAAAAAGGACTCGGTTCACTTTCAAAAGTCCACGTTAATTGACATTTAAAAAGACGTTGTATTCTTTCTGTTCAACTTTTCAATTTTTTCTTTTCCCTATGATGACTGATCGTGTTACAATAACATGTTGTTTTTGCACCGATCAGTAATGGCGAATTCCCTGACATATTAGCGCCTCTCCCCACCAAACAAAATGTTGCTCTAGGAACATATTCATAACCTCTGTTTATAAATAGGGGATCAGAGAGTGTTAAATAGCCACACCAGCTGTAATCCTACACATACGTACATATACGGTCCATTAACGGAGACCAGAAGGTTTCTAGAGATACAACGGTATAGAAAACTTAAACAGTCTCGAATAGAAACCTTAGAAATCGTGACTAAACCTTTTTAACAGAGGTTCTAAACCTGTTCCTATCTATTACCCTCTTATCCACCTCCGGCCCGAACCCATGACCCACACCAGTATGCAACAAGGGTTGCATATGAGAGCAGTTTATACTCAAACATTTAGCCAACATTAAGATCACGTTCAAATCCTCATTAATATTTTAGTTCTGACCTAATACTCATAACATATCTCACTTTATTAAGAAAAGCAATGGACCTGTCTGTTGTTCCATTACCCCCCGCGCCATGAAAAGACCAGATTACCCTCAATGGAGTAACTCACACCTCGGTTCAAAACCTTACTATTTTACAAGCAATATCATGAATAGCATTGTTTCCAATGATCATCTACGCGCCACGGACATCTCTGTCTCTCTCTACACTCACCTCTGAACACTCCCGTTGTTACTGATTGTGCTGCCATAATTTGACTTCAAGGATCACACACCCCTTGCAGGAAGATGTCTTATAAGACCTCGTGTCTCAGTCGGGGAGTCTTACCTTCGCCAAGCAAGAGTGAACGAAGGAGATCCACTGAAAACCATGGGATTCGAACCCGCGACCATTGTACACGTTCTGGCTAGTAAAACCCCAACCACTCTCCCTACACCCCCCAATGATCTAACGACGTTGTTTGCACAACTATTTAGTCCCTGTTGACCTTAACTTGTATTAGGGGGAAGTCCAGAGGGAGTGACGAAGTTCGCGCACCGTTACTGTTCCTCAGCCTCTGTTCACAAGTGTAGGGGGGGGGAACGAACGGTGAACATAAACAGCAAGAAATAATGACGACAATTTTAAGGTTAGGATAACGGAAGTATTGATCATTGGTCACTGAGACTGACGAAGAATGGCAGAGTAAGGGGGGAAGTACTCACCACAGTCCAGTGTGATGAGGAACATGCCATATGGTGGAGAGGTTTTAGAAAAAGAGAGAGAGAGAGAGAGAGAGAGAGAGAGAGAGAGAGAGAGAGAGAGAGAGAGAGAGAGAGAGAGAGAGAAACGTAGATTGACAGGAAAGTCGACAGCATGATCAATGAAGAAGGAACAAGCAAGCCAGAGAGAAACAGGACAAGACACTTATACAAAACAAATGTAAGGACGTCAGTGTGGGGTTGTGTTGGGGAATGACCATGATCCCCCAGTCCTTCTCCTCCTCCTCCTCCTCCTCCAACCCTTCCTCCTCCAACCCTTCCTCCTCCAACACTTCTTCCTTCAACACTTCCTCCTACAACCCTTCCTCCTCCAACACTTCTTCCTTCAACACTACTTCCTCCAACCGTAACACTTCTTCCTTCAACACTTCCTCCTTCAACGCTTCCTCCTCCAACCCTTCCTCCTCCAACACTTCTTCCTTCAACACTTCCTCCTCCTACCCTTCCTCCTCCAACACTTACTTCTTCCTTCACCACATCCTTCTCCAACCTCCCCTCCTCTAACCTCTCCTCCTTCAACACCCTTTGACTCTCCTCCAGCAGATACCCTCGTCATGGACCTTTAGGTCTCCTGTTAGCTGTCCCTCCAGTGTATTCCTCCTACACTTCTCCATCGCCTAGCCCCTGCCCCCTCCTCCATGACCTCCAACTACTCCCGACCAGGTCAAACCAGGTCACGTAGCCTGGTCGCGACGACCGGGTCGACCGAGGTAACTGGTTCTGGCCACTGGCTCAAACACATTATAGGATAAGCTAATTAGCCGCTAGATTGATCCAGGGCCCACCCGCTGCTGACCCGAGACTCGTGGCTTAATGGAGCCCTGGAACATTAGGCTAAGGGGGGAGGGAGGGGAAGGAGGGGAGGGGCTTGTAGTTTGGCAGGGGTTAGAAAGCGAAGGTGTAGTGGGGTGGGAGGGTGTAGAGAGGGCGGGGTGTAAAAAAAAGAAGGGGTGTAAAGGGATAGGGATGAAGAAGTGTAGGGTGTTTCGTGGAGCGGGGAGTGTAAAGAAACAGGGTGTAATAGAGCGAGGATATAGAGGGGTGGGGTGTAGAGGGAAGGGAAGTGTAGAGGGATGGGAGTGTAGAAGAACTAGGGTGTAGAGGGGGGAGCAGAGGGTGAAGAAGGACGGGGCCATAGTGGTAAAAGGACCATCATTAACCAAGGAGATATAACGGCCTAGATAGGTTTCGCATTATTGATATAGATTACTGAGGGTGACTTGATTGCCTGGCTAATTACACACACACACACACACACACACACACACACACACACACACACACACACACACACACACACACACACATGCGACCCTAAATATGAGACCCCATGAGTATAAAACTCCCTCCCTACAGTGTACAAATCAATAAGGACACTTAAACTCGTATAAACACAGCCACATATACACACCACACACACACACACACACACACACACACACACACACACACACACGCACGTGGGACACGCTCCTCACAAAGAAAAGCCACCAAGTTTTCATAGTGTGGAGCCTGAATGAGCCTCTAACAAGTCCCGATTGTGAAAGGAGGGTCTGGGTCTGGTGGGTCTCGTGTGTGCCGGGAGATTAAAGACATATTGCAAATTTGCCTCCGACTTGAATACGGAGTGGGAGGGAAGACGAGGCTAGTAGATCTGAATAGATCAGGCAGAAGATGAGGTTAATGATCAACCACACACACACACACACACACACACACCCACACACACACACACACACACACACAAACACACAACACACACAACATACTCGTTGAGGACGGACTTGATAACCCTATGTGAATACGTAGCAAGCCACACTGGCCCCCAGCACAATGCTTATTTGAAGTCAGGAGAAGGAGAGAGAGAGAGAGAGAGAGAGAGAGAGAGAGAGAGAGAGAGAGAGAGAGAGAGAGAGAGAGAGAGAGAGAGAGTCCCGAACAAGAGGGCATAATTGGAAGTTAGGCAAGAAAAGTGTGTGTGTGTGTATGTGTGTGTGTGTGTGTGTGTGTGTGTGTGTGTGTGTGTGTGTGTGTGTGTTAGTGAACGTGGGGAAGTATTTCTCCAGCAACGGTGGCGTGGACCCGTGGCACGAGCTGAGCCAGCTGGGAGGTAAATGGAGTGACTGCCTTGAGAAAACAGCTCAAAACCCCCTTATCACGATCAAAAAAAAAAAAAAAGGAAAAAAGAAAAAAAGAAAAAGAAAGACACGATTTAGATCAGGGACTTCCGTGAACGAACTGTTCCTATACGTATACCAACAGGTTATAAAACACAGTTCAAAGGGGAATAGATTAATACATACACTCATCTCGCCACTCGTATCGCCCATCGCCCAAGATCTCTCTCTCTCTCGCTCCCTCTCCACGAACATGCGAGTGTGTGGCATCTTACCCACACGGAAACCCACGGGAAGTCTTGTCTCTCTCTCTCTCTCTCTCTCTCTCTCTCTCTCTCTCTCTCTCTCTCTCTCTCTCTCTCTCTCACTCTCTCTTTTGGGAAAGCCTCTTTTCAAACAGCCCACCACGCGACCAAGCTTGTCTAACCCTGAACGCTTTTAGGCCAAAGAAACTCAAAGTTGATGTGATGAACTTTTACATACGCACCCTCTCCCCCTCCCCCTTCCCCAACTCCCCCCAAAAAAGAAAGAAATGTTGCTGTTGCATTGGTTTCAACGGTGAGGGTCACCTGTTGTGATCCAAGGGGGGGGAAAGCAACAGTTGTAAGGTCGACAGTTGTGATCGTAGTAAAGGAAACCGATTGTTGTGGCAGGAGGTAGAGGAGGAGGAGGAGAAGGAGGAGGAGGAGGAGGAGGAGGAGGAGGGGGTGAGGAGGAGGAGGAGGAGGAGGTCACAACAGAGCGAGGAAAGGAACTGTTTGGGAGGGGGGGTCACCTGCTGTGGTCACAACGAGGAAAAGAACAATGAGGAGGTCATCTGTTGTGGTCACTACGAGGGAAGGATCTAAGGGGAAGATCACGTGCTGTGGTCACGTGCTGTGGTCACACAACGGGTTGATCAAACAACAAAATAAGAAAATGAAAATTACTGTCATCTTAAGAATGATCAAAAAATGCTTGAGAAAAAAAAAAATGGCAAAAAATACATGTTAAGCAAACTCCTCTGGCGACATCGTGCAAACACCTCTGGGGACTTACTTACCAGCTGTCGCCAGCGACAGAAACATACTGATAACAGCTGGATGACCTGACCTTCAGGTGACCTCCTCCTCTATTACCACTGCGAACTCATCAGGGAAGAAGAGCTGGAAATCTATACATGTATAGATTCTGGGAGAGAGGGAGAGGAGAGAGGGTTGAGGAGAAATATGAAATGGTTATCCAGTGACCTGAAATTAATTCAATTTGCATTCATTATCGAGGATATAAATTAGAATTTGATAACGAGGTTTGATGGGCGATATTCAGGAATAAAGGCTATTTATCCCCCAATTAGTGAAAAAAGAACAGAAAAATATTTGTGTCGTTGGACCATAACGTAACTCCACCAACTGTGGCGTCGCAATCATGACACATATCTGTCTACACATGGGGCTGTATGTACTACCTCCTCATATGTATTATGTATCGAGTATCTTTTTTCACTTGACTGGCGATGAACCAGTGTGAATCATGCGTGTGGTATGTAATTTTCTAACTCATAGCACGTTTAGACACTTCGTATAACTGGAGGGTAATGCATAGGGGTAACTAGAATCATTTATTCACTGTCATACGATGTATAGGATAATTAGAATCATGTATTCGCTGTAAGATAATGTATAGGATAATTAGAATCATGTATTCGCTGTAAGATAATGTATAGGATAATTAGAATCATGTATTCGCTTGTAAGATAATGTATAGGGTTTTTAGAATCATGTATTCACTGTAATACAATGTATAGGGTAATTATAATCATGTATTCACTGTAATACAATGTATAGGGCAATTATAATCATGTATTCGTTGTAATACAGTGTATATGGTAATTAGAATCATGTATTCAGTGTGATACAGTGCATAAGGTAATTTACTATAGACAATACCAATTGACCTTTGACCTAACCTATCATCACTACTATAGAGAGCGCCCCATGACCTTTGACCTGACTCGCATTTTCACCTGGGAACAAGACAGTGGCTACCACCTGACAGCCATGTTCCTGTCTGGGGTTTCATGTCAGCTGATCAGCTTTACCCACGTCTAAGCAAGCCCAGATCTTTTTCTTTCCGTTTTCTACCACTCTTTTTTTTTTTTTTCAACAATAAACATCCAGGAAAAGTCTGACAACATCCGGGCTCATGGGGGAGGATGGGGAGCTTACAACTCGCCAGCTGTTTTAATAAGAAGTTTCAATCCTAATTTTTTAGGATTCGAGGCACTTTTGTGTCCAGCAGCGCGGAACTTGGAGGGGGGGAAACGATGGCAGTGTTGGGCAGGAGTTGGAAATGTGTGTGTGTGTGTGTGTGTGTGAGAGAGAGAGAGAGAGAGAGAGAGAGAGAGAGAGAGAGAGAGAGAGAGAAGCGGACCTGGGTGAGTGAATGACTTCCAGTCACCGAAATTCGAACACTGGAACCTTACGAGAAAAAAGAAAGAGAGAGAGGGAGATGAAGAGACTTACTGAGAGACAGAGGAGAAGAGATCGAAGGAGAGACAGAGGAGAAGAGATCGAAGGAGAGACAGAGGAGACGAGATCGAAGGAGAGACAGAGGAGACAAGATCGAAGAAGAGACAGAGGAGACGAGATCGAAGAAGAGACAGAGGAGACGAGATCGAAGAAGAGACAGAGGAGACAAGATCGAATGAGAGACAGAGGAGACAAGATCAAAGGAGAGACAGAGGAGACGAGATCGAAGGAGAGACAGAGGAGACGAGATCGAAGGAAAGACAGAGGAGAAGAGATCGAAGGAGAGACAGAGGAGACAAGATCGAAGAAGAGACAGAGGAGACGAGATCGAAGGGGAGACAGAGGAGATGAGATCGAAGGAGAAACAGAGATGGAAATCACTGGAGATGCGAGACAGCAACAGCTGATGACGAAGGGGGGGAAACAGAAGAGAGGAGAGGAATTAGGGTAAAGAAAAAAAAAAAGGTGATAGGATTTTCAACTTTGTAAAAAGGAATCGACGAAATTAATGAAGAACCTGTGTGCTTAATAAGACAGTATGTGAAGTGAGGAGGTCACGGGTAGGCTAGGAGGAAGAAGAGGAGGAGGAGGAGAACATATTACGCTGATTGGATGAGGTGTGATGACAGTGTTCAGGAGGGGGAAAAGAGAGAAGGTGGCAGAAAAGACAATACCCCCCCCCCCCCCCTCCATCAGAATGTGGATGCGGAAGAAGAAGAGGAGGAGGAGGAGGAGGAGGAAGATGAGGAGGAGGAAGAGGAGGAGGAGGAAGAGGAGGAGGTGAAGAAGCTACAGAAAACCCAAAGTGGACTATAGTGTACAGAGGCTGGAAAACTCCTCACTGTAGCCTGAGGGTCGAGAAATGCCTTTAAAACGTCGAGAATGGAATTTCGAAAAATGGTAAGCATTATTAACATTCCCCTGAAGTCTTTTTTTTGTAAGATAGATTTAAAAAAAGCAGGAGAAAAGAGATAACTTTCAAAAACGACCCTACATATTCATCAAGGACTTTTATTTTCTTTTTTATGTTTGAAGGCTTCAGTCACAGACGAAAGTCCACATCAAGGCTACATATTCATCAATGACTTTTATTTCTTTTTTATGTTTGAAGGCTTCAGTCACAGACGAAAGTCCACATCAAGGCCGGTCATTAGTTGAAGTATAGAGAGAATTATAAAGCAGGAAAAGAAAAGACAAGGGAAAGTATAAACAAATTTTGGAGAAAGTGGAAAACCTGTCTTTTGAAATGTGCCAAGGTCATAGTTATTGGGAAAGACATGAGAAGGTAGAGAGTTCCAAAGTTTCGACATGGAGGGAAAGAAGCAGGTATCAAAACGGCCCACCCTTGAGTTGCTGATGTTCAGTGGTAAACCACAGCTGTTATTTATACAGTGTTAACAACAGGAGGAACTAATGGAATCATCCCCCCGCCCCCAAACTGTGCTAAGGAACCCCCAGTCCCCGGTTTTATCAGGGGGACGAGACTGCAACACAAACATGAAAACCTATTGAAATACCCAGGGAAAGTAAGGCTAGCTTGTGTCTATAGACAACACAGGATGAAACAGTGTTGCCTCTCTCTCTCTCTCTCTCTCTCTCTCTCTCTCTCTCTCTCTCTCTCTCTCTCTCTCTCTCACATCTGCTCAACAGTACACCTGTTGCGAAGGCAGAGCGCATCTCACCCGCTTCCTGAATTGACGTTACGAATATAAAAAGGATGAAAAAAAAAAATATGACATAGACTAAAGAGAGTGTAATGCGTTGACATATTGCATAAGTCACAAGTTAGCTGAACTGATTCGCGTGACGATTCTAAACTTGGTAAAATTACCGACCGACATTTCGAAACTGTGTCCACAAATTTTGTGGCATTTCCCCGTCTCTCTCTCTCTCTCTCTCTCTCTCTCTCTCTCTCTCTCTCTCTCTCTCTCTCTCTCTCTCTCTCTCTCTCTCTCTCTCTCTCTCTCTCTCTCTCTCTCCCACCAAGTCACAGAAGGACGAAATTGTCTGCTAACTCCAATTTTCGTAATCAAAGACGCACACATGACAGCCTCGCTGGTCACGCTGCCTTCCTGGCTTGTGTTTTACATCGTAACTCAAAGGCAAAATCTGAGAAAACTATTTGAAACTGTATCAAGTCACTCCAAGTTTGATTTGATATCCGACTCCAAGTGATGCTACAGATTTCAGATAGTTTATAGAGTCTTTCCTGTCGCGTCAAAGATCTGTAGAGACGAGAAAAAGCGAAAAGAAAATCAATATGGACTTGGAAGACAACCTAAAAGATTCCTATGAGACAAGTATTAATACGAAGCCTCCTTGGTGGATCAAGTGAATGAATCCTCATGATTTCCAGTAATATAAGGGATTGAAGAATATCCATCAGAAACAAAAGGGGATTCATATGCGTTATCCAGACTATCTCAGGACAAATGAAAGGCTAAGAACTTCCAGTTATAAGTAAACAGGAACAAATATCATCTCTCTATTGTTTTAGGAATCGTAGGACAGTACATTTAGAAGTGGGACACTTATATTTTACTAATATTCTACTTATATTTCTCTCTGTTCAGTAATGCCATAAAAGCAAGATTCACTGAAGTTTAGATGATCTTACTGTCAAACTAAGGTAGTTGATTTAGGGCTGTACACAAAGTGCAGGATGAAACAGGTAAGCGGAACGCCTCGGTGGTGATCATACAGGAGGGGAAGAAATACCCGGGAATGTATATATGAGTGAGAGTCAGCCTACTTCATGAGAGTATCTGTGTAGTTGTAAGACCGTCTGTTGATGCCTTGTTATGTTGTCTATGCTGTGAGGTTGTCTTTTGATGCCTTGTTATGTTGTCTGTGCTGTGAGGTTGTCTTTTGATGCCTTGTTATGTTGTCTGTGCTGTGAGGTTGTCTTTTGATGCCTTGTTATGTTGTCTGTGCTGTGAGGTTGTCTTTTGATGCCTTGTTATGTTGTCTGTGCTGTGAGGTTGTCTTTTGATGCCTTGTTATGTTGTCTGTGCTGTGAGGTTGTCTTTTGATGCCTTGTTATGTTGTCTGTGCTGTGAGGTTGTCTTTTGATGCCTTGTTATGTTGTCTGTGCTGTGGGGTTGTCTTTTGATGCCTCGTGACATTGTCTGTGTCTTGCTCTTTCCCCATTTTGTCTGTATATCCTCCTCCCCCATTCCCTGCTCCTCTTCCCGGCTTAATTTTGCCTATACCCTGAGCTACACTGGGGCTCACCATGTCTGTTGTTGATTGCCTGTTTCCCGTTTTCCCGTTTCTTGATTCCCTTTGTCTCCTAGACCGGGAAATATGAAGGTGACGCCAAAGAGACACTATCATTATTACCAATCCATCTATATTGGTGTTCTACATTTGGCACACAGTGGAAGCCTCTCCAAGGATTGATATTGTATAAAAGATTAAACGAAAAAAAAAAGATGTGAAGAATCTCTTTGGTTCGGCTTTTGGTAATTGCATTCCGTGCGTATTGTACTGCCTTTCAATCCGGTTCATATTCGCAAAATCGTCTTACGTGACTTGTGGAAATGTAGGTCTGACAGACCAATTAGCTTAAGGCTTTTGCACACACACACACACACACACACACACACACACACACACACACACACACACACACACATCGTTACAAAGTTGAGGAAATGATATTGCCAAGGGATTTTCTCTTTATCAGAGCTAAAAAAAAAGAAAAAAAAAGTATAAATGAAAAATCTAAAAAGGAAAAAAGATCCCTCATTAGCCGTCATCGCCCGCGAGAATATAACCTCAACATATGAACCTTTACATAATTTAAGTCAGGGTTAATTAGTGGAGTGATGAAGTCCTATTTTCTTGGGTTTAATGTATTTCCTGGGCTGTCGTCTGCAGATGGGTTCTCCTCCGCTACATCTGAACTGTATTTTGGACAAGATTAATTCAATTTACTTACATCAGCTTCACATCACCAGCCTTGCGCAAAGGGGAGACCCTGTCCAGTGATAGAGCCATCTAGCCATGAGGACTGTTCTTAACATCCTCCCTATCCTCTCTCAAGCTTAGGATAATGGGTGAAGGAAACTACTAGCTCCATCCTAAATGTTGTAAACTTAGGATCAGACACTGCCAGAGGCGATGCGATCGTTCATATGGGATACACTTGCTTCTCTTGGAGTTTCGATGTCTTAAGCTCTAGCCATCCTTCAATGTGCATAATGAACTTAAATGACTTTACCTTAGCTAACCTCTTTCCAAAGACCAACTAGAAGCAGCACAACCTATACAACCTCTAGTGTACCGGGGTTGTATAAATAAGGTACCATATGACACATATTCAGCAGACCATAAAAAAAAAAACAGTTCATCAGAAGCTACACCATATACCTGCACACACGATGATCCCCCTGTCCAATCCTCTCCTTTTCATCCCCTAACCACAGCAACGACAGTTAGGCTACGAGTAATTAGGATCCACCAATACCAGACGCATTTCAAAATGCTCACAAACCAGACATTCTTGGATACTACATTCACGTAAGAGCAAAAGGTTTGAATACTCCAGCAGGTGATCACTCACTGCTCAGATTGGAAGACCAAGGGACCGACACCCCCTCCTCCCCTCACAGTCCTATCACAGATATAGAGGAAAGAGATAACGAGCAGGGTAGAGAAACTTTCCCTTGGCAGCTGGGCGTCTATTTTCACCCACCAGCCTTCAGGCATGGAGCTGGACACCTCAGTTCTACGAAAAAAAAAAAGAAAAAGAAAAATATTTTCCAAAAGGGATGCATGTGTATATACATACACTGGCTCCATCCAACGTACGAGGGAGGTGAAGTTAAAGATGCTAGATAGACGGATAGACAGAAATAGAACTCAAGAATTTCCCGATTTGATTGACATGTTTTTCTACCGCGTGCGTACACGATGCTAGGCGGGCCCATGGTCTTTGGAAAGTAGTGTGAATATAGGACTCCTTGTCTATTGCTCACGTAATCTAAGCATATACGACAAGGCGTGTCCATGGGAGCCTGTGAGGCTGAGTCTCTGTGGTGTTTTCTTACATGTAGATAAAAGGGTACCTGGTGTAGCCCTGGGGTGAGTGTGGGGTGTGTATGTGTACACATGAGGGTAAAGACATGATACATATACACAGAGTTAAGAGACGGGCCAACACAAGTGTAAAACTCTTTCCTCGTAACACGAAGGGTAATCAAATATACTAATGACACTAATTAGCGTGAAGCTAAAGTGTCCAAATTAGTGTGAGCCTTTTAAAGCTGTAGCGACATTCGTCTGCATCTGTGTGTAAATCCTATATAGATACGCGTAACCTTCTACAATAGTCTCTAAATTCTGTAGGAATACGAGTGATCTTGTAAAATGAGTATCTAAATCCTCTTTAACAGTGTCAGATCCATTTACACAGTCCTACTTCCTGTTAATTTTACAAGATCAGATTCTCCCTTGAAGCTCAGGTTCAGGAAATTCTTCCTTCCCAACTCGACCTTGTGATAGTTCTAGCTAGGACAGATAAGCAGTTAGTCGGTGAAGAAATCCGTAGATGTTAACATAAGTGACAAGGCTAAATACAGGGTATTCTACAAGGTTGAGTCCCCTTAGTGGTGCCTTTTTCCTTACTCTTTTAAAGTGGCTTAAATCTACTCAACACTTTCGAGGGCGAGGCCAAGATTGCTTCCCTCATACCCACCTTCGTGACCAACCTCGAGTATACAGTATTTATGATTACATTTCACGAGTGGTAACCGATTCATGACGGTAGTTGGGCTCGCTCGTCATCATCGTCACTCCAATTACATTACCCATATCCCTCTGTAGCCGAGACACGACCAGGTATTTGGTGATTCACACCAAGTGTCTGAAATACCGTTGGGGTTCATTGGGATACAAGCACATGGTATATCCCAACCAAAAGGCTTTGTTTATGGGACATCGTAAACACATTAGTGATTAGATTTCCCTAGGTTTTTCTCCCCCCGACTCCTCCTTCACCCCCGCCCTTTGAGTGAGGACGTGGCTCAGCCCGTCGTACCTCACACAGAGAAGGTTGTTATGGCAACGCTTTAGCGTCCTCCTCTCTCTCCCTTGCCTACGCACAGGCAGAGTCTTACCCACACCTGTGGTGTTTGCCCATTCACCCTCTCCCGCAGCTCACACCGCCGCCAGTCGAGCAGCGGATGAAACAGATTCAAAGATAACGGTGTTCGTGTTTTGGTTCGAAGGGCTGACCAGACACTCAGGTGCCCCCCAGAGAGCGATATCATTCATCTTGGACTGTGACGATGGTGTTTTGATGCAGTTGAAATTCGCCTCGTTATTTTCATGTCGAAGGTTCTAATCAGGACCGAAAAGCTTAAGTGATGGAGGAGGCTTACTTGATGTATGAAAAGGGGAAGCTAAAGACACAGAGGAGTACGGAGACGAGAGCAAGAATTATAAGAGGTTTTTGAGGTTGTGGGAAACTCTCTTGTCTCCAGAAGGGAACAGGTCGTGCCTGTGGAGGGAAAGAAGCATACCTCTCAAAGGCCCATCCTGGAGTTGCCACCGGCCACCCAGTGGCCTTCCAAGGGTTGTGTGGTCTACGTTCTCGGAGTAATATCTACATAAGAGGGAAAGAGAACCAACATAGAGCACAGGGCACAGTGGGTCAAAAACCTCGAGGTGTGATTGGAAAAGGTTAGGTCAGCTGAACTAGAAGCGACCTAGACGCGAGAATTGAAGTCTACACAAGGACACATTCAGCCATCTTATCATCCATGCATCTGTTCAGAACAAAAAAAAAAAAAAAAAATCTTCGGCTATTGATCAGACTCCCAATTTCATTATGGCAATTCTGGGTTACCAAAAGAGGTTAGATGTTACGTACGTATCAAACAGGCTTATCGTGTTCAGCCATCAAAGAGACAGAGGATCTGAGATGAGAAATGAGAGGAAATCTTAGGAGCAGCTGTGTTATGATTGCCCCACTGAGAAATCCTATCCACATCTGGGTTTATAGAGGTGGTTGTGGTGGAGGGACGAGACGCGCAGATTGAACGAGAGACAATGGAGTAGATTTTGAGGGAAGTGGAGAGGAATACAACGTTCAGACGTCAGCGTATGAATACATAACTACGTAGCCATTTACTAAAGAAAGGATCGACTGAACGGAGGAAAAAAAACTGTAATAAACAGGACTATAATTACCAGAGAAAAAAACAATTCTTTCCTGCCTTTTCTTCCTCTCTTTCTAATCTTTCTTCATCCATATCTTCCCCTTCCAGATAATACTCTACAAGACCAGTCTTAAGTTGAAAATCATTTATATAGATAACTATACACATTATATAGAGAGATTTATATGACCTACGCGTCCCCGAGGAAGCAACGCAGCCCCTCCAGCAAGCCTTCATCAACCCCGTGTTGGCTTCACTCATCTGCGCCGTGTAAGCAGACATCATGTTTCCAGGCGTCAGGACGCATCAGAGCCCCTGTTCAATACGCCGGTTCGATTCATACGCAAACGTGATGACGCTCTGCGCACAGGTGAGAGAGGACGGGCAGGTGTTTCACCTCATTACAGGGACGCGTGCCGGCAGGTGTGTCGTCTCGCGTGTCAGGAATAAGAAAAAAAAGAGATGGGGGAAAGAAAAAAGGAGAAAGAAGAAAATGTACATCAGGAAACCCCATTGAGGTCCGGTGCCAACTCTGGTCTCCGCTGCTGAGAGAGAGAGAGAGAGAGAGAGAGAGAGAGAGAGAGAGAGAGAGAGAGAGAGAGAGAGAGAGAGAGACGTCAACCATATATCAAGTCTCCTTTTCAGTGTTTCTTCATTTGGTCCACGCAATGTCACTTCTTCTTTTCCTCCTTCTCCTCTTCTTCCTCCTCCTCCTCCTCCTCCTCCTCTTCCTCTTCTCCTTCTCCTGGTAGTTCAACAGATACTCTTGTAGAACTCTCGTATGATTATTCTTCAACGTGTATCTTTTTTTATTATTATTTTTTTGGTATATTCCATACGACTCTTGCAAATGCAGTGACTCTCTCTTTCGTTAATAAACTCGTAGCTCATAATACGATCTTTCATCCATTGAGTCTATCCCCAGGCACAGATCATCCTGGGTTTTTTTCTCTTCTCTTTTTACAGTGAACCTCGAGTTCTGTCAACTTTTCCCTGTAAGTTCATGTGTTCAGTCTCCTAGATTTTCCAGGTGAAGCGCATTTGAATTCTTATGTAATCTGTCTATTAACCTTTTGTTTGGTTAGTGACCATACAACATCGCAATATAGAATCTTGATTCTTATATCATATATACAGAACAGAAGGGAGCCAGGTGAGGATATTCCACAAAGGCCCAGTCCTCTGTTCTTAACGCTACCTCGCTAACGCGGGAAATGGCGAATAGTTTAAAAGAAAGAAAAAAGATATATATATATATATATATATATATATATATATATATATATATATATATATATATATATATATATATATATAGAAACAACATTTTTCAACAGTTTTCTGTCCTTTGTGGTGAAAGTTCCCATTATCATACCAGACATTGTGCGGTTCGACAGTGCTTGCTCCTCCATACGATCTTTAAACTCTCATTTCCAGTTTGGACGACCGCCGGATCCTCAGAGTTCATTTCACTTTCTATCACTCTCTCTCTCTCATGAGGCTCTGTACAGTGTCATCAGTGGACTGTTACTCTTTCCACGACTTTCTTATTTTATTGTTCAAATTCATCATCGTCCATTTCCATCAGGCTCCCGCTCTCGCCCCCGTTCGTCGATCGTGTGAGTAGATCGAGTCTTTTGGCATCTCTTTCTCATCATGGTCGGATCTTATCACTTCGCATGACTTGTCTTATCTTTTGCGTCTGTCGTTATCCCACAAAGAGGAGTGAGGGTAACGCAGCCCCTTGCGGCACCCCTGATCAAACACAATCTCCATCAGACGTGCTTACGTTGGCTACTGCCTGGAATACGCTGTTAATTGGGGAAACTCTTTCAAGAGAGGTGCAACCAGACTCATGATTTTACTAAACTGTGAGGAGGAGGAGAGACAGGAGGGAGTAAGGGTGTATGTGTGTGTGTGTGTGTGTATTCTCCAGCAGTAAAAGCTCTTGCCTCTAATTGACTTCCTCGTCTGTCTAATGACGCCAGAGATTTTCCCTGATGGTAACCATGGATACGATCCACGCCGACTTCAGCCTCACTAACCAACCTCCCTTCGCAAGTGAGAGGAAAATTTCAAATCCACTTACAGAATCACACGTTAATCATCACACACACACATTATATTATATATATATATATATATATATATATATATATATATATATATATATATATATATATATATATATATATATATATATTTATGTTTACCAAATGGCGTCCTAGCTTCGTCTCCTCGATGTATATCAACTGACTGTTATATTTCTCACTTGTGTCTCCCCTGATGATGTGATTATTACACAAAAGTGCACTTGGGAACTTTTCGTGTTTCATTTTCCCCGTGGACTCATAGGAATATATATACATATATATATATATATATATATATATATATATATATATATATATATATATATATATATATATATATATATATATATATATATATATGCATATTTTACGGTTTTTGGGGAGTAGTAGATAGGGTAGACCTTGTGAACATGGTGAGTTGTAAGGGTATGTACTCCGTTGTATAACCCGAAGCCTTTGCAGGGTTGTTGATGTCAGGTGTTATGACTCGAGGCAAATGGATTATCCCGACTGAGTGGGTCCATAACGTTAGATTATGCGCCAGGCAGGGCCTTGGGTACGGTACTAACGTTGGCAGGAAACGTTGAAAGTGTCGCTGCGTGTCAGGCGAGCGTCCTGCCTTGTGTCAGCACACCTGGAGGGGAGGAGGAGGATGAGGGAAGAAGAGGAGGAAGAGGAGGAGGAGGAGGAGGTGAAGGAGGCAAAGAGGATGAGAAGTTAAAGGGGAGCAGCTCCTTAAGAAAGGAGAGGCACAGAAAATGTGAGGTCAGAAATGAAAAAGAGAAAAGAGAGTGACTGAATTATGATCATTGTGAAGGTAGGCAACCCGTTCTTGTACTGATTCAGACACGGAGAAACAAACGTATACACAGACAGACACACACACACACACACACACACACACACACACACACACACACACAAGCATTACACAAGACTCAAGGGATAATTCATATCAGTTTACACGACGTGTCACACATTCTTCAAACTATTGTACTGGATTAGTTCAGTTCAGTTGCAGAATGAGACATATAGCTTCACCATTGGTTTTGTTTACCCTCTGGTGACATCACATACCTTAGAACCGTGTGATCTTTACGTCTACCAGCTACCAATTATCCTTTGCTTATACTGCATTTCATCTTTGGACTGAAATACATCATTGTCTCTTAGAATCGCAAGCCCACGTAACTTTGCTGGCTTACGAAGATAACTTTGTAAGGCACTTAACTCTCTAAATTAATATATACAGAGAGTATGGCTTCCAGTTAGGGAAGTCCACTAGCCACCACACTGGAGAGATGCTAGACTAACTCCCCAAGATGATCCACACAGAGAAGCACCTCAAGTTAGAAGAGTTCATCAAGCGCCACACACATGCACACACACACACTGGTGAGAAGCCTCGTCAACCCCACAAGTTGATGCGCACAGAAGAACACCTCCAGTGAAGGAAGCTCACAAGCCACAGCACTGGGGAGAAGCCAAATTAATTCCTCTCAAGTTGATATAGGCAGAGGAGGACCTCTATAGTTAGGGAAGTTCACAAGCCTCCACACTGGAAAGAAGCCAGATTAACTGCCCAGGTTGATATACACGGTGAAGGGCCGCCACCCAAGCTGGTCTCCTTGGGTTATTGCATGGCGGTCGTGTTACTCTACTGCACTGCTGAATGTCGTTGATGCATGACGTGTTACCGTATGACGTACTGTTGTTCGATATAGGACTCTTGAATGTTTAGTTGAATTGTGCACTACTGTAGGATGTGTTGCTGGATGAGCTCGAGCTTAGAATCATAGGTGTGGCGTGATGCCTACTCTACCAACCTCTCACCTCTTCTCTTGCTCATTCTCTCTTTTTCCCACATCATCTCTTCCTCTCCCAGAATGTCTCGTCCCCTTTCCCACTCTCCCATCCTCCCTACCCCCCAAGTCCTTTTCTGTCCTCTTTCCTCCGCTCTTTTCTCCTATCCTTTCCCATCTTCTTCCAGACTCTCTCCTCCTTTCCCATCCTCTCTTCTTTCCTCCTCTCCCACTCTTTTCTCTCCACGCCTGCCCTCGCCCCTCCTCTCCCACCCTCTCTCCTCCCGTCCCCTCTCCCTCCCTCGTCAATATCTCAGCAAAATAGGTTAGTTTCTCATCACAGTTTCCTGCTGGGATGAACAATTAGAAATTCCTGTCACATCTGAGGGAGAGGTGGACCCCCGGCCGATAGATTTCTCTGCCAGCTGTATCAACTGGTCCTTCACGAGTTATTTGTTAACGAGTCTTGTTAACGATCGCCTGTCAATTTGACCGTAATTATGGCCGCTGGGCCAAGACCTGTGTTACCTGGGTTGTTTTGATGGTTCTGGTACTACACTAGCCTTCGATCCCCCACCACCACCATCACCACCAGCCTCCTCCCTCTCTCTCTCTCTCTCTCTCTCTCTCTCTCTCTCTCTCTCTCTCTCTCTCTCTCTCTCTCTCTCATAACCGATGCTGATAATAGAATCTGGCAGGAGTCGGACTGATCATACGTCGGCTATGGACGCATCCAGGAGCTCTTGTTTCTGCTGGGACACCCACGAAAAAAAAAGAGAGAGAGAGAGGGTGAGGTTAATTCTTATTCTCGGGGGATGGGTTGGGCTGTAGAGGGAAAGGGAGAGATTGGATTAATTTCTCTTGTATCATCACGACTGATGATTGGGTGGGAGGGTGTGGTGGGGTGGTTAGCTGGCGGGATGAGAAGCTTGGAAGATGGGGAGAATTGGCCTGTAGGGGAAGAAGGAAGGAGGAGGGAGGGGAGGTCAGTGGGTAGTCATTCATTTGGACTACGATGGGGGAGTGAGGAGGGAGTGAGGTGAGGGGAGAGAAGGAAAGGAAGAGGAAACATCTGGATATAAAAGTTGAGGACGACAGCAGAGGGTGAAGGACACACACACACACACACACACACACACACACACACACACACACACACACACACACAAACAGCCTAAAACAATCTTCAGTATCAAGGCAAACTAATGCGATATACGAGGCCCTTCTGTTTCATTCTGTCCTCCAATACAAAGCTTGATAGCCAGCCGGTCCATCGCCTTAACCATCTAATGAAATTGTATCATCGACCCCAAGGGTAAGGTCCTGTGGCCTCCTCTCTTTCTTCTTTCATTTAAGAGTCTCCTCTCTTGCATCCGTAATCCTAGAATTTACAGTTACGCAAATAATACCACTCCTCATATTTTTGACGCATCACCCTCCCTCCTTCATCCGGATACCTGTTAGATATACGTACGTGTGAATGGCAGGGTTGTGTGATCAGTCTCAGCAAGACACCAAACGTGATAATTAAATCATGTAGTCTTGGGGTATCATTGGTCATTTACGTTACAGAGGCAAAAATTGTGCTTCGAATGTAGCGCGATCGTAGCTAACGTGTTGTTTGTGCAATACATTTGTCCACAACCATATGTCTTTTTTTTTTTTTACGTGTCACAACAGCCATGGCGAAAAGCTATTACGAAAAATGCACAGTCGAGTTCATTCAAATTATTTTTGTTTTTGCATTTCGACCGTCGAAACTTTTGTTAACATTTTTGGGTCATAATAGTGGTAATTTAGCTTTTGTTCGTGCAAATGCGTCTGTGTGTATATTGTGGTGACCGGTGACGCTGTGAGTGCGTGTGTTATTGTGCTTGTGGTGTGCCTGCGTCACTGTGTGTGTGTGTGTGGTGCACTGACCCCCTCCGTGTAGTGCCTGAATCCCTAACCATGACAAGGACAAACCCCCACCAGTACACCACCTCCATCCATCTACACTAACGTCTGTGTGGGATTACAAGTCGTGGAAGATGTCCAGGTTGTTGATAGACTGCTAAAGTTGGGAGTCGTCACCCGAACTGAGCATCAGGGGGGGGGGGAACGATTGAGGGAGACTCGTGCCTCTCGTAGTGAGTCAGTGTATTGCTCATGACTTAAGAGTAAGTCACTAGCTACCCCAAGCTGGCTCGTTCTCATTGCTGAGGATCCAAGACAAAGGGGAAACGATGTCATCTTCAATTCTCAGTCCAGATGGACGATCTACGAGGAAGGAGAGTCGTCTATTTTGCCGTGATTCGATGGTTGATCTAAACACGGATGGTCGACAGCACTGACGCTCTTGAGTGATATTTGATGGTTGGCTTTTCACCACAGGAACAAGCAGGAGTCTCCTGTGTTCAAGTGTGTAGTGGGGCACTCTTGAGTCTCCCCTGGTGTCAGCATCATCTCGATATGAATCTTCTGTGTCCATTAGTTTCCACCATCTTGCGTCTTCTCTAAGGTTATTGTACATGATCACTTACGTTAGTCATTTATACGGGCAAATAAATCTGTGGCATAACTTTTGGAAAATGATTCGAAGACTTTTCTGTTGTGTGCACATGTGTGTAGAATCTTTTAAAGGTAGGATCTCAGCCAAACGTCTAGCAATAGAGATCCAGGGCTGAGTCGAGATATCATTCCGCCGCCTCCTCCTCCTCCTCCTCCTCCTCCTCCTCCTCCTCCTCCTCCTCCTCCTCCTCTTCTTCTTCCTCTCCCCTTCCCTTCCCTCTTCCAGCCTCCGGAACCCCCTAGGGCGAGTCATAATCAGCGAGGCTGTACAGAAACAACAAAGGATTATTTCCTCAATCTCCAGAGAGAGAGAGAGAGAGAGAGGAGGAAAATGTGCAAATTCTGGCACAGTAGAACAAGACCTTCTGACCTCCCCCGGCTATGTATACCTAGATCAGTGGGGATGGGGTTGGGTAGGGGGGAGGGTCATGTTTGTTTACCTGGCCCCAGTGAGAGGGAGGATAGTCGTCTCTTCAGCTATACTGATCCCGGATCATGTTTGTTAACCTGTCCAAGTCGGTGTTCAGGAACCCCGGTCTCTTTCTTTCTCTATTGGCTGGGGGTTCGTCCCCCAGTGCTGGGGAGGTCAGTGGAAGATGGATGTAGTGAATGGTCGTCTTCAGTGCTGGTGGTCAGTGGGAAGATCGAGGTGGAGGTCATCTTCAGCGTAAGAGAGCCAGTGGAAAAACCGTGATGGGACCTGTCGTCTATTTTCCTTTTTTTTCCTGATGTTGGTCAGTGGGTTATGCAGACGAGAGGTGTCCTCAGCGCTACTAGTGAAACGTTCACCGAGTTCAGGTACTCTACACTGATGAGGATCATCAGACGACCCAGACACAGGTCGTCTTTATTGCTCATAGCCAGGAGAGAATCAGGACCGGCTCATTTTCAACCTTTAGTACCAATTAATGACGTGGGAAGCGAATCGAATGGACGATCTACAAGGACCAGGGGAGTCGTCCAGGGCGCTTATGTCCTCATACCTTAATCTCAACTACATTTTCCAGTAGGAGTTCTCTCTGCTTATGTGTGGAGTGCGTCAGTGTGAGCTGCAAATGGTGAGGGGGAGACATTTTTCAACACGCCACTTCAGTTACCGCCTGTCCCACTCCACCTCACAGTTTCTTTATCATTATTGTAAATAATAATTCACCACTAATGGTGGATGTAAGCACATTTATTAGTTAACATCTATTAAGTATCTAGCACATTCATTAAGTATTTAACATTCATTAAGTATCTAATGCAACAAATGCGTATAAGAATATTTGGAATATTATTCACAACATCTTTCTCAGGCGATTATTCTGCTCTCTCGTGTGTAAAATGTATTATTTATCAAAGGATCTCAGCCAACTGTTGTGTAATACAGGTCCAGATATCATCCTCCCCAGTCACTGGAACCCCCCAGGTGGCTCATCATCAGCGTGCCTCCACAGAAACAACAAGGGAGTATTTGCACAAGTCTCCAGAGAAAGGGAGAGAGAGAGAGAGAGAGAGAGAGAGAGAGAGAGAGAGAGAGAGAGAGAGAGAGAGAGAGAGAGAGAGAGAGAGAGAGAGAGAGAGAGAGAGGGAAAACTTGGGGTGGAGGAATTCTAACATAATAGAACAACATCTGACCCTCCAGGTTTACTTAAGACTGGTTCACGTTTGTTAACTTAACCCAGTAAGAGTGTTCGTCTGGTGTAGTCATTTACCCTTCAAAGGCCTCTGTCTTTCTTCTGTCTATTGGCGACAGGGTGTCTTCAGTACTGATGGTCCGTGGAAGACCCGAGAGAAGGTGGTGGTCTTCATTACTGCTGCTTGGGTGTCAGTGGACGACTCAGCAGTCGAGGGTCAGTCGAGAGGACCCTGGCCAGTCGTTCTTAGGGGGTGTAGGGTCTGTAGAAGACCCAGCGGACGATTTCCAAGACAGCCCGTCATATATCACAGACCCCCCCCCTGAGGGACATGGAATTATCATCCTATGTCTCCGGGGACCTTTCAGGTGGGTGGGTCGTCTTGAGCGAGGTCGTGCAAGAAAGAAAACTGACAACAACGCGGGATCATGTCCTCAAGTCTCCAGGCGGAGAGGAAGAGAGAGAGAGAGAAAACTCTAGAGACAGTCAGGTAGGGCGAGGCAGCAGCTCCTAACCCTCAGGTGTTTTTGTAGGTAGTGAGTCGCACGCGGGTGTATGCATTCCACGAAGTCAACTCGCTCGTCTGTTCTTAATTCTTGCACTCCTCTCTCTCTCTCTCTCTCTCTCTCTCTCTCTCTCTCTCTCTCTCTCTCTCTCTCTCTCTCTCTCTCTCTTAAAAAGCTATTGCGAAATAATGCGCAGTCGCATTGATTCTGTGATCATTTCTGTTTTTGCACAATGTCCGTCGGAAATGTTTTCGTTATCATTTCTGTATCATGATAGTGGTCATTTTGTGGCCATTTATCTTTTGTTCGTGGAGATCCACGTATGTGTTATGGCGCCTGTTGACAGCTAGTGGTGTGCCCTGGCTCGAGCACAGTGTGTGTGTGTGTGTGTGTGTGTGTGTGTGTGTGTGTGTGTGTGTGTGTGTGTGTGTGTGGAGGTTTGATGATGGGTGTAGTGTGAATCCTTAATCATGCAAGGACAACACACACACACACACACACACACACACACACACACACACACACACACACACACACACCTGTACACTCCCTTCCCTTACACTTGTATCTGTGAATAAGTCATGGAACACTGGACGACCCAGATGGCTTATGTCGTCCTTGCTGACAGACGACCACATAGATATCGTCACCAGTTACAAGCATCGCCTGGATGATCCAGGAGGAATTTATCGTCAAGTACAGTCAATGTATATTCCAGGCATCTCCACAGCTGATGGTTGGTGCCAGCCAAGAAAGGGTTGTTTCAATTTGCCTTCCTCTTCATTGATGACTTATCTATTGATGACTTATCTATTACGATGACTTATCTATTACGATGACTTATCTATTGATGACTTATCTATTACGATGACTTATCTATAACGATGACTTATCTATTGATGACTTATCTATAACGATGACTTATCTATTGATGACTTATCTATTACGAATAGACTTAGGAATAATCCTGTTATATATGGGAATCGTAATAGTGCACTCTCAACATTTACTGTACGATTTTTCTACGAACATTTCGTCTTCTTCTCGTGAACACATAGTGTAGTAATACCGTGAGGAGAAGTGGATATCACCCATCCACCCATCACATGTCTCAAATCCAAGGTGGATTCGCAGGAATTTCTGCCCCTCTGGCTTTCGAGCCGCTGAGGTGTGTCATGGTTTATTGAATCTCTACAGAAAAATTCTGCCACAGTGAGGTAACAGCTTTTTCACCCTCCCTGGGTAGACTTAGCTCATGGTTCTATACGAACTGCTCGGCCACTATCATCAACCCATCAGAATTTTCTTCCTGCCTCTCTCATTACAGAGGAATTCGAAAAAACCCCAAAACAGCACATGAGGTAAAGTTAATGAATACTCAAGTAAGTTACATTGTGTCCTAGATACATCTATAGAGTCTGGATGCTGGACAGTGTCTGTAAGCGACCGTTCGAGAGAATAAGGCTCTCATACCCCCATCATAAGGGCTCCGGAGATGCTAAAATGTTTGAAATATAGATGAGTCAAGGAATCTGATACCTTACTCGTAAACAACTTTTCTACTGGATGTTTGCTTTGTCTTAAGATACTGGGGAAGACTACAGTCAATGGAACATGGTTCTTGGTATGGATGAGCCTCGTAGACACTGACAGTCATTCATAATGCTATTCTATAATGCAGAAACTTTGATAACCCACAAGGCAGAGGCAGGCAGACCAGACAAACTGTACAATACCTCCAAGAAATCTCGAATGACGAAGCTTTATGGAATTTCGAAATGAAATGGATTCTCGTAATAAAATTTCATACGAAAAGAGATGGGAAAATAAGAACTCACCCCGTGGCACTGTTCTAAGAATGGCTTCAGTAAAAGACCTAGGCTTAACGCGATGGTCGACTCGCTCGTTATATATAAGTAATGGAATAACCTCTATAAGTCAAAAACTAATTCACAGATGTAACTCATATCGGAATGTGTGTCATGTCTTTCGTATATGAGAGGGTTTATAAAACACACACACACACACACACACACATACACACACACACACACGCAACTCAAGTCTACTTTTTTAAGGGGGTGTGGTGCCTCTGTCATCAAGGGAGAGGGGGTTACAGAGGCTTAAGTAACAACAGAGTTCTTTACATTTGTAAGCACTGAGGTGATGAGCTGGAGCACGTAATGTAGAAGGTATAATAAGAGAGTAAAGTCAAGGAAGATGATGAAGGCAGGTTTGGAAGGAGTCCCACGTTGCTGGTGTATGCGCATGAGGTGATATAGGCATCCCGTAAGATAGGTTCTTGGCTGTTGGATCTCATGGAGCTTCTGCGGGAGGAAAAGGCGACAACTCATTTTAGTGCTACGGGAGGGTATGGCCGCAGGTCACGCAGTTCAAGCAAATGCTCGAGACAGCGTCCTACACCAGTCCTGCCAGATAGGGCCCTGGTTAGATGAAGCACAAAAGAGCCACGCCAAAATGAGTCAAGGAATCGCTAGGTCTACCTCTACTGACCTTGTACGAATTGGTTTAAGCAAGACAAATGCGCCAAAACCTCTATAAATCCAAAGTCCTGTAAACTGAAGGATCTTGTAGGCTGAAATGGCATGTGAACTGAAAGATCCAGTAAACAAAACAATAATGTAGACTGAAAGATAAGATGAACTTAGAAGATTCCGGACACTGAGAAATCATGGAAAATGGAGTGATTATGTGGAGCGAATGATGACGCAAATTGAAAAAAAAAGGAAAAATCATGAAAAACTGGAAGGGTTTAATAAAGTGAGCCACAAACATGAAGAGGCATGAGCAATCCACTCTCAACTCACACTTCTTATCTCATTTCGTAAACTACCAAACAACTCGTAGGCGAATGAGACACCGACACACACCACCAGGGATCATAAACAAAAGTAAACAGTTATAAGGAACGTATGCACGTCAACAGAAAACGGAGAGTGGTATGGTGTGTAAACAGTGCTTAAAGCCTAAGGATATCTGGAGGATAATACTTGATTGTTTGCCGAACCTAAGCAAACAGGATCGTGATGACTGTCCAAACGAGTAAACAAGATGTGATTCCCTCCTATAGGTTGCAGGGCTATTATTGTTTGTCCCATAGATTGAAGATGGTAAACAAGCGGTGGGGGGGGGGGTTTGAAGGTCTGTTTGTAGGAGGATGTTCGTGTGTGTGTGTGTGTGTTGCCCATGTTGCATATCAGGGTTCTCTGTCTGTCATGAAAACGATAATGATAATGATTAAAAAGCATTCATGATAATGATATTCATAATAATAGCAAGGATGATAGAAATGATTATGATAATACCAATAATTATACTTATGGTAATAATGATAATGATAATAATAATGATAATAATAATAATAATAATGATAATGATAAAGATGATGATAACAATGATAGTAATAGTAATAATAATAATGATAATGATAATAATAATAATAATAATAATAATAATAATAATAATAATGATAATAATAATAGTAATGATTTATGAATGAGAAAATATTCCTTTTTCTATCTTCACAAATACTCTCGTCTCTTCGAAACTCAGTCATACCTCTCTCTCTCTCTCTCTCTCTCTCTCTCTCTCTCTCTCTCTCTCTCTCTCTCTCTCTCTCTCTCTCTCTCTCCCCACACACACACAGCCTCTCTGTCTATCCCTAACCTTCCACTTCGGATCACCAATACCGAACAAAACACAATACATATCTCCTTTTTTTTTCTCTCTCTCTCTCTGTTTTTTTTTTTTTTGTTTTTTGTTAAAGCGATGTTTGTCATGCCCAGTTCCCAATCTCTCCCTTTTGAGATCTAATTCCACGGGTTACTGCCCGGCTCATGCTAGCCACAAAATTATCACATCCATTACTGCCAAAAAGCGGCTGGTTATTTAGTCAGGTAATGTTGCGAATAGATACAGCTAATTGTCCCATGTCAGTGTCACTTTGGGTAGGTGTGATATATATATATATATATTTGACCCGTGGCTACCAAAATGGTGCTACTTTTTGGAGGTGACATAGTTGACCCCTTTTCATTGTGTGAGTGCTAGGCCCCTCACCCGTTTTCCTTTTTTTTTTTTTTTTTTTTGGAGGTGGGTGTGGGGGGGTGTGTTGGGAGTGTTGTGGAAAGGGTGTAGGTGACACATCTCACCTTTAAATCAGTCCTGGCGTACTAGATTGCCCTCAGAGAGGTTGTTTCGCTTTATGTTGGGGTTGTGAATTGCCCTCAGACACGCTGTCTAGTTTTATGTAGGGGTTGTGAATAAGACTGAAATCATTTACCTGTTTAGTGAGTATCTAATTACTCTCTTTGGAGTAAGGGGTTGCTTAAATTTGTTTCAGGTGTTCAATATGATAAGCAGATAAGGTGTGAACTTGATCCCAAAGCGAAGATATGGGATATGGGCGTCTACGATCTCTGGAGGTGTGCAGTTTCATCCCTGTGATTGGATAGTGAGTGGTCTAATCGTTGGCTGGTCATTTGGGTTTCTGGTGTATCGATTACGAGAGTGTTGAAACATGTTCTTCTGGTATCCATGGTTAGGTCTAAGACCATATACACGATCTCTCTCTCTCTCTCTCTCTCTCTCTCTCTCTCTCTCTCTCTCTCTCTCTCTCTGTCTCTCTCTCTCTCTCTTTCTCTCTCTCTCTCTCTCTCTCTCTGTACCACCAACACCCGTCAAAGGTACGAGATACAGCGAATTCTCTCTCTATGCCACTGAGCTCCCTCTGTGCCACTAACACCGTCACAGGCGCGAGATACAGTGAGCTCCATCTGTGCCACCACCATCAGAGCTCGCTCTTGTGCCTCTGCCTACGTTAATCTTCCTCTGAGCCTCATGACCTGGGCCATCCATAATCCCGCGGTGTTCGACCCGAACACAAACCATTCTCGACGACCCGAAAGATCAGATAAAACACATAAATCCACACACACACTAAAAACACACGCATTCAGTATCCAGAACTAAAACACACACACACACACACACACACACACACACACACACACACACACACAGTCACACATACAGACAAACACAGACAAAAACAGAGGCGAGGGACCGTGTCTATTGGCTCTGACACAGACTCCAGTGGGAGTAATTATGGTGCCAGAATGACATCTGACACAGTGCCCGTGTGCCACTAATTGGCCACCTCTGCCACACCAACATAAACTAAATTACACTAATTGGGGAAAAACATTGGGAAAAAAAAGCACCAGAACTCCTGTTCCAGTTAGACAATACGTAGCGAAAATAGTTATACAGATGATTGTGGCCCGATGGTGTATGCTCACACGCGCGCGCGCATACACACACACGCATACACACACACACACACACACACATTCACACACACACACATACACACACACACGGGCAGAAGCTAGGGTGTGTGCATGTGTATACACACATAGGAACAAAGACATGGTACACATATACAAGGTTATAAAGACGAGGCAACACGAGTGCAAAAAACTCTCTTCTCGTAAAACACAAATAGGGATCACACACACACACACACACACACACACACACACACACACACACACACACACACTGTCCTCTAGCCTATTCTGATGCCCCATTTTCCTTATTTCAACAGCAGTCTTCACTTCTCTCTCTTATTTTCTCTTGGTCGTGTCCCCTCTGACGAATATCCCTCTAACTCCCTCCACCTCCAGCAGAATTTGATGGAGGGGGGTATTCATTATCTGTGGTAGATCGAAGAGAGAAAGACACGTTAAGAATACAGGCAGAAGGCGAAGAACAGGAGACGTCTGCAGAGGTTAGAGAGGAGACCCTGCGCCAGGCCAGTATCTCAGTGAGGCCAGGATGTGCAGTGATGGGAACGTCACAACGACAGTGATTTATACGAAAGCAAATATGGTGGTAGTGATAGACTGTATGACTCTCTCTCTCTCTCTCTCTCTCTCTCTCTCTCTCTCTCTATATATATATATATATATATATATATATATATATATATATATATATATATATATACTTGCCCTATACTCAACCATCCATCTATCTATCACCGAATCTACCACACACACACACACACACACACACACACACACACACACACACACACCCATTTATAAACAGAACCACAGTGACCTCCTCCAGATCAACCACCCATCATCTGTTCCCTCATATTCCCTCCAGATCCATGACCTCCGCTTTTGGATCGTTTGATGATGCTTATCCTACTATTACGGTAATCTCATATTAATCACATTAATCATGGACGATTTTTGTAATTGACAGATGAGGGCTTATGATTGTGTGTGTGTGTGTGTGTGTGTGTGTGTGTGTGTGTGTGTGTGTGTGTGTGAATGGTCGTTATTGCACCGATTTTTCCCCCCCTCACGATTTACCACATCTTCTGCAGCGTCGCCGTCAGCCAGCACCGAGTGAAAAGCCTTGATATAGATGATACCCACTCCACTCACAGTTCAGCCACACGAATCTCTGTACACCTTACTATGTGTGACTACAGGTACAACCCCCTCTCTCCTCTCTCTCTCTCTCTCTCTCTCTCTCTCTCTCTCTCTCTCTCTCTCTCTCTCTCTCTCTCTCACACACACACACACACACACACACACACCCGAGGTCACATGCACCCTTTTATGGGGACTTATTTTCAGATCTGAGGTCCCAGGGGGCTGGGCAGCCCAGCCCCTTGGGATTTCCAGCCCCACCCTGAGGGCTGGCAAGAGATTCAGAAACACCAGCTTCATTGTAACATGAAATTTGTGTAACACAAAACCTTGTGTAACACAAACTTTGTAACGTAACCCTTGTATCAAAAACTTTGTAACATAAACTTTCTAACATAAAACCTTGTGTAACACAAACTTTGTAACACAAAACCTTGTGTAACACAAACTTTGTAACGTAACCCTTGTATCACAAACTTTGTAACATAAACTTTCTAACATAAAACCTTGTGTAACACAAACTTGTGTAACACAAAACCTTGTGTAACACAAACTTTGTAACGTAACCCTTGTATCAAAAACTTTGTAACATAAACTTTCTAACATAAAACCTTGTGTAACACAAACTTTGTAACACAAAACTTTGTGTAACACAAACTTTGTAACATAAACCTTGTATCACAAACTTTGTAACATAAACTTTCTAACATAAAACCTTGTGTAACACAAACTTTGTAACACAAAACCTTGTGTAACACAAACTTTGTAACATAAACCTTGTATCACAAACTTTGTAACAAACTTTGTGACAAGAACCTTGTCACATATGAACCAAACACGAGCAAACGCTATCATTTAGCTTCGAAAGAATAAATTCCCTTTTTTTCGTACAATTTCTTTTACTAATTGGGCAAAAAAAAAAAAGAATGCCTTCTTGCCCAGATTTTTTGCCATCCCACCTAATTTTCAGACTTCGAATAATTTTCCCTCGGATAACGAATGCAAATTCAATTAACTTTCGGCCAGTGGATAACCATTTCATTTCTGGCCTTAAATCTGCATATAGATGTGAACTGTGTTTTTCCTGTGGAGTGAAGGTAAGACTGGGCCTGCCACTGGGAGGAAAGTGCCAGTGGTTAAGGCTAGTGCCCGTCACTGTCCACGACCGCTGACCGGGTGTGTAAGTGGGTGGGAGGAAAGTGCCAGTGGTTAAGACCAGATCCCATCACGGTCCACGACCACTGACCGGGTGTGTAAGTGGGTGAGAGGAAAGTGTCAGTGGTTATGGCTAGTGCCCGTCACTGTCCACGACCACTGACCTGTATGTAAGTGGTTGGGAAGTGAAAGTATTAGTGGTTGAAGCCAGTACTCAGCACTGACACTGCCTCAGTATGTAAGTAGCTGGGAGGAAATTACCAGTGGCTGTGATCCGTATCCAACACCTTTCTCCAGGGCAACCTCCACAGCCACCAGATACTCCAAGGTAACCCCCACAGCCTCCAAACACTCCCAGGTAACGCCCACACCCTCCAAACACCCCTAAGTAACGCCCAAAAGCCCTCAGACATTTCCAGGCAACGCCCGTAGCCACTAGACACCAAGGTAACGCCCATAGCCTTCAGACACTCCCAGGTAACGCCCCTCAACCACTAGACACTCCTAGGCAAAGTCCACAACCTCCAGACACTCCAAGGTAACGCCTACAGCCTCCAAACACTCCAAGGTGACGCCCTCAGCCACCAGATACTCCCAGGTAACGCCCACAACCTCCACATATTCCTATCACACACTGTCCTGGCTTAGGATGTAAGTGGTAACAGAGATGCCCTACTGAAATCTATCTATGAAGGTGGGATGATGAAGAAAATTGGCATAGTCTCGCCTTTGATCCCACATGTGAAATATATAAAGTCTTTATTGAAAAAAAAGAAGATCCTTTAACTCAGTGGTGATTTGAGAAATCAAGTAAACCAGCATATACCCAGATGACTTCGAAGAGACACAACACTCCCTCTTCTAGACCAAAATGAACCTTGGTAAAAGTGGCCCTCCATCCCGTATCTCAAAAGGCGATCAAGAGCAACAACAAGAGACTGCATTTTGCTCCTTAGGTAACCGAGTGTGATCTAGACGACCACAGATCACCTGTGAAAACATCTTAAGAACACTTCATCGTGTCAATATCTGTCATGAGTGATGCCATGCTCAAAGACGAAGGTATGATAAAACGTAGAATGTCGAGTGGAGCTACACACGTTTTCCTTAGGAAGGCCTGAGGGGTTGGGAGGTCGACGATGAGGATGTCTGCTGACCCACTGCAACATACAGGCTATTGACACACGGTCAGACTAGTGAAGAGGCAACCCCACTTGGGTACACAGTGTGGATAAAGCGTCTATTGACACTCAATCATCGGTCCACACTGTGTCGACGTGTGTGTGTGTGTGTGTGTGACCCACACATCATAGATAACACGTCTATATGCACTGTGACGTCGTCGCCTTTCTCATCTGACGTTGACTTACATTATATCTCTCCTTGATGAGTACTTCTGAGTGGATGTGATGGGGGTGCTTGTGTCTATCTCCAAGGGAGGTGTTCCTGGTCACCTTTCTGTGTGATCCACGCGGGTCCTCGGCTTGCCAAATGTGTCAGACAGGGCGTCTTGGTTACCCTTGACTATTTACTTTCATTTACATGAGTCCTGGTGTTGCCTCTATCTCAAGAAGGAAGTAGGATCATCAACCAATTGAATATAGTGTCCACAGGCCCATCTCTATTTCCGTATCTCCTTCAAATCTTCACTTAAGAAGAGGTAGAAAAATATATTTTGCTAAGGTACCCATCCTTTAAGGATGGTTGTCTCAGTGTAGCTTCGTGTGAGCCAGCCTGTGTGGGGAAATTTCTCAGCATATAAATCTCTCCAGCGGGGCAAGCTGGGATTTATGTGAGCATCACCTAATTCACTCTTTCTGGAGCTTATCACACACATTTGTAGCCAGAGGAGAAACCCTGGATGTGAGTGATGGTGTGTGAACGGTGTGGGTGTGTGGTGGTGTGAGTGAGAACTGGTATGGTTAGTGGAGAGGTTATTGGTGTGGTTATTGGTTCTGATGGTCTTTCATGCAGTCTCTTATCTTGGCGGAGGTAAGGCCCAACTAGGTCAATGGAAGAAGGCAAGTGTCTCTTCTCTCTTGCTTACAGTTGTAAAGAATTCTGGTGGTGGTATGACGGGTCGGTCAAACTCCCACAGACAAACGTTTTTGAATCATCAAACTTCTCGCCATATTTGCCATATTCGCAATGAAATGAATGTTCCATTATTTTCTCAGAAGGATCTTCGGTTCTATAGACATGATATGATCAAATCTGAAGTATCTAAGGTGTATCAGGGATGGATTATATTCATTCTGGGAAAGTCTTCGAACTATAACACAGGGAGAGTCCTTCCTCCTCCACCACCTTCCTCCTGTCGAAGATCTCAACGGCATAGCCCCTGTCACTTCCAGCTGGCGGCGCCAGCGTCCGTGAACGTCCTGCAGTTCCCTGATTTGCGCACTTCCGTCCTTGTGCTTGCCACAAGCCGACAGCAACGCAAGGAACCAAAGTCGACGATGAGAGAAGAGACGTCCTTTTGGTAGACAGGTGGTGTATCCCGGTCTCCACAGCCATTAACACTACGGCAGCAACGATCCCTGACTTCGTCAGCTGGGCCGACGACCCTCCACGGCCAGGAGGGGCAAGGTAGACAGAGGGATCGCCCCTGAGATGGCGTGGAGGTACCTGGCAGCAACGTCTGCTAGGGAGGGTCGCCGCCCGGCGATCCGCCACTCCTCCACTACCAACTTGCTGCCAACTCTACAAAGTTAGGATGCCGGTGTGAGTGGCATATATCAGCTGGGTTGGCACCTCCAGAGTCCTGTGGGATCTCCCCCGCTTCACTCTCCTCTCCCACATTCACCATTCCTGCAGTGATCCATCACACACACACACACACCTCACCTCCCTCCTCCTCCTCCTCTTCCTACTCCTTCACTTTTCATTCTTCTAGCCTTTATTCCCTCCGTCTTCCCTTAAGTCCACCATTCCTGTGCATGACCTTTCATTACGACTCTTCTTCCGCCCCGTCCTGCTCCCTTCTTCATCTGCATGACCTCAAGGCACAGGGTTTTTCTTTCTCCATTTCTTTCTTCTATCTATCCCTTTTGCATGAGACAGACTTCTACTGCATCATGCGAACATTCTCTTTTTTTATACATACGTCAACCACCCTGGCACGCATTATGGAGCATATTATCAAAAGTTTTTGCATACATTCCTCTAAAATGCATACGAAACTTCTCTGCAACAATATAGAAAAAAAAAAAAAGAGTCGAGAATGTTATCTCAAGAAAGTCACCAGCAACCTCGATGTAATGACCTGACGCACACCCTCATATATGTTGACATCGTCCGTAACTTTTGCAACTTGAAACTGCGAGTGACAAAAATTGCTGTAGAACTTACGTTCTTGGCTGTCACACCAAGTTTGGCTGGGAGGAAGGTTTTCTAACGTTTATGGTTCGGAGGTGCACACCTCCCTCACACACCCTCTCCCCCTCAAACACTTTCTTAGTGGGTGGTGAGGCTCTACGAACACTCCAAGGATGGTGGCGAGGCTCTACGAACGCTCCAAGTCTGGTGGTGAGGCTCTACGACCACTCCAAGATTGGTGGTGAGGCTCCACCCTTGCCTTTTAGTGTTGGGGAGGCTCCAATCACAGCTTCGGCTGGTTGTGAGGCTCTCCCACATATAGTTGAATGGTGAAGCTCCTCTCACACACTCCTGGCTGGAGGAGAGGAGGATCCACCCACTCTTGTGGCTGGTGGCGAGGCCTCACCAACATCACTGGGCAGGCGGTGGAGAGGTCTCATCCACACTTCTCTGAAACAGTTGGGCTCCAACGTCCTCCTCCCTCAACCCTCTCAGCTGTTGGTGACGCTCCCTTCCTTAGCCGTAACTACTGGGAGGTCCCCTTCATACACACACACACACACACACACACACACACACACACCAGCTGTCTCCCATCCCCAACAGCCCCTGAGCTAGCGCAGGTATCTGAAGGCAGAAGACTGTTTGCGTAGACTTAAGGTAAAGCAACCCACTCAGGTAAGGCGACCCACTCACTACACACCTATTGACATACCTATGAAGCTGTACAGGGAGTTGCTCCCTGAACTGGACAATCCCTCTTCCCTTCCTCATTAACGCTTCCCTCCCTGGCTCAAAATGCGCCCTCTGATTGGGAAACTTTAAGTGTTTCTCCGAAATTGAAGTCATCAATTTCGTCATCAGCTCCACAGTGTCCATATTAATTACGACCCACTCCCGCCATACCATTGCCCAAAGCTCACTTTCTGAATGTGGCTCACACAGCTGTGCACTGCAAGGTCAGTAGATCCTCGGCTATGAGAAGTTCAATCCCCCATCACTCCCTCCTCAGATTCCAGGACTTTCCTGACAGTAACCAAGAGAGGAGCAAGAATGAGTTATGTCCACTTGGCCAAACTTAATTCATTGAAGGCATATATATATGTTCTTTCGTCTGTTTCCTTGCGCTACGTCGCTAACGCGGGAGACAGCGACAAAGCAAAATGAATAAAAAAAATGAATATATAAAATATATATATATATATATATATATATATATATATATATATATATATATATATATATATATATATATATATATAAAGGTATTATGATACCAGTTTTCGCTCTAAAACGAGAATGTAAACAAATGCGAAAATTAAGACTCTTTTGTGCAAGAAAGATAAGTTAGTTTCACATTCGTTCCTCCATTTAAGTTGAGATGAATGAGGAAAAGATCGTTCACTACGAGATGCACGAGGGTTAACATACCTCCCTTAATGACACAGTCAACTAACTTCCCTATAATAGACGGCAGGGAAGGAGCATTAATATTCCACACGTAGAGCCAAGGTTCTCCTTTGACCTCACACGCTGGGGAGGGGAGGAGACGTGATACCCTTTGCTCTACGTCTCTCTCTCTCTCTCTCTCTCTCTCTCTCTCTCTCTCTCTCTCTCTCTCTCTCTCTCTCTCTCTCTCTCTCTCGTCTCTTCCATACCCTCATTACCATTTATTTCCATTTCTTCTCCATCAAGTCTCCCAACTCTCATATTGCCTCTAGCCTGCGCACGGGTCCCCCTTTCCTCCCACAATGTCCCTAACTCCCACACAATCACCCTACTCCCACAGTGTCTCTAACCCCCACAAAAATCTCCCCACTCCCACGATGTCCCTAATCCCCACACGATATTTCAACTCCCACAGTACGTCTAGCCCTCAAACAATGTCCCCATCCTCCCCCACAAAACCATCCCCCTACTCCCACGGTGTCCCTCGTCCCCCCACACAGAGAGTCTGTCCACTCCCACATTGCCTCTAACCCCCCCACACAAGAGGCCAGGAAGACTCCCCTGACACCAGCTGCTTTGGAACATTTAGCGTCTAATGGATGCTAACGGGCCCGGGGGCTAGCCAACCGCTGGTTGCCTTAGCATGGAAATGTCTTTCGGGACGATGACTTGAACAGTCTTTGGAAAGATGACTGGAACCCATAACTGGAAAGATGACTGGAACCCATAACTGGAACGACCCACTAGGATCCTGACCAGAATAATGAAGAGGAGGAGGAGGAGGCAGGGGAAAAAAAAAATGAGTTAAGAAATCCGTTCTAGGAGAGAAAAAACAACAAGGTTTGGAAGGGGAAGAAGGGGGAAGACGACGACTCCAGAGCTACAACATCTTTACAGTAAACACAAGGAAACTTGTGAGGAAGGTAAGGGGGGTTGGGGGAGGTTTCAAGTCCACCCTGTACATCTTTAATGGCTTAACTTTGTTGATGCTACGGGCGGGCGTGTGTCTCCAGGGATAGGCCACCTCGGTACTCCACGCAGGGTAAAGGCCTTCCAATAGGTTACATCACCCCCCCACCCCAAGGAGAGTTTGGAAGATGAAGAGTGGAAATCCTGCACAGGTTATCTCTGCCCTTCACCCTCCCCTCCCTTCCCTCCCTTGATTAATCTTAAGTTTCTGTGGCTACAGAGGGGAGGAGGAGCTCTTGACTTCCTGTGGTTCAGAGACGGTAAACATCCTCTCTCTCTCTCTCTCTCTCTCTCTCTCTCTCTCTCTCTCTCTCTCTCTCTCTCTCTCTCTCTCTCTCTATCTATCTATCTATCTATCTATCTACCTATTTATCTTTCTAAATATATATATATATATATATATATATATATATATATATATATATATATATATATATATATATATATATATATATGGATATAGATAGATAGATAGATAGATAGATTAGATAGATAGATAGATATATGTGTGTGTGTGTGTGTGTGTGTGTGTGTGTGTGCGCGCGCACATTTATGTTGCTAATAAAACCTCTCCATTCATCACATTTTAAAGAATGTGGAAATAAAAAAATGATATGACCCAGCTGGTTAATCTAGGTGTACGCCCCTTATCATGCTCTGAAATCCCGTGTAATCTCAAACGTTTAATCATAAACCCAGATAAGTAACAGTTTTATTTTACGTATGAAAAAAAAAGATGAAAAAAAAAAGAATGATCAAAGGTTGGATTTTCATTGGGGTTCTCGCTCATAAAAACTCACAAATTGAAACTCAAATACTGAGAGTGTTGTATTTCTCCATCATGTGGTTTGGTGTTCGCCTGTAGCCTCCTGGCCCAAGGGTACGGAGATAGACACAGGAGGATAGATGTCCAGACAGATCATCAGTCCATCCCACTCTATGATGACTAGAACGATGGTTTGAAAAGACGACTGGAAATGGTGATTAGAGTGATGACTTGAACGATGGTTTGGAAAGATGAGTTGGAAATGGTGATTAGAGTGATAACTGGAACGATGGTTTGGAAAGATGAGTTGGAAATGGTGATTAGAGTGATAACTGGAACGATGGTTTGGAAAGATGAGTTGGAAATGGTGATTAGAGTGATGACTGGAACGATGGTTTGGAAAAATGACTGGAAATGGTGATTAGAGTGATAACTGGAACGATGGTTTGGAAAGATGACTGGAAATGGTGATTAGAGTGATAACTGGGGTGATGACTGGAACGATGGTTTGGAAAGACGACTGGAAATGGTGATTAGAGTGATAAGTGGGAACGATCGTTAGAATGATTATAAAATCAATGGTAGGAACGAAAGGACGACATCTGTCGAATGGAAAGCACAATCCTGGTCTGGAACTCTGCCTCACATAGACGGCTCTGGTACGTGTCGTCTTGGGGTCATAAAATGTCGTTCCAGGGGGTCGTCGTCCTCCTGCTGGAGGGTTCTTCAAGTTCCCCAGAGTTCCGTCGAGTCTTGAAGAGTCGTCCAATGGTCCGAGGCCGCCCAAGTGGTCCTTAGACTGTAGCTGACGGTCGTTGGGCCTTCGCTGCGGATGGTAATGTCTTTTAAATGGACTTTTCGCTGGCTTAAGCGATGGCTGGGTACAACGAATAGCTAACTTAATTGCGTTTTTCCATGCAAAGGCGACCGGATAATGACCAGGAACTAAGAGTCTCTTGTTCTGGTTCGCTGGACCATCCATTTATAATATTCATGCAATTACTCAGTTTCAGTAAAGAAAAAATAAATAAGTATTTCGTGTCTTTATTTCATGAGAGTAGAATTCAGTTATCTGAGCTGATCATCAATAATGTAAACATGTATGAAACAGTGATATCATTACGAAGAGTTAATCGTGTTATGCAACATTAAAAATGCGTCCCTCTGCTCCCCCTTTGCTTTATTGATGACAGTGTCCCGATCCTGTTGCGAGCTGCCAGTGTGGACATTTGAGGGAAAAAAATGCGTTGCTGTTTAGAGTTCGTATCAAAGGATGAAATTCCTCAGATATATATTCGATATATGATATGATTAACACTTACGATTCTGAATTTGTAATCATTTTCATTAAGGGAAAGTAAAATGCATCAAACGTATTTCAGCCATTCGAACACATGAACAGCTGACTATGTAAACAAAGCCAGCTCTTCACAAATCGCAGTCTTTTCCTTTTTCTTTTTTTCGTAGAATATCTTATATGATGGAATAAGGCTTCCTATGATAAGTAGGTTTAATGCATCTTAGACTCTCACTTCGTAAAGAAAAATGGGCCAACATGAGTTTAATTTCTTTTTTAGACACGCTAAATTGATTTCATTTTATCAAATCTATTAAGTATTCAGTCCACAGCGGAGTTGGGTCTTGGGTTCTTTCAGCTCCCATTCTGAGGTCTCTCCCTCGTACCACAAACAAGATTACTGAATGATTTAGAACCCATGATGAGCCTGTAAAGACAAAGGCATTTGTCTGATCTTTTACTATATCTTGTTTCTTGTATGTGACGGATTCGTTTATCTTGATCTGCTTTCCTCTCTGTCCTTATGACTTTAGAGTATTATTTCTCGTATAATCCGCATTTGAAGCGCATAATTTTATCCACGAACTGTTCTCGTTACTGCACGAACCGTCTTGTCGTAACAATCGACTTGATCTTCGTTTTGTTATCGGTGTAGAGGGAAAAAAACCAAGTCATTTCTCATTCTTACACGGGTCCTGATGTCACACGAGAGTTCCCCATCGGTCCTGTGGTGTGTTCCGTTTTCTAATCATGCTCTGGTCTGATCGTAGAAACAACTGACACTCGCCGCACTTGTCCTGCTTCCAAAATAGAAACAATCGACCTATCCCCCCAGAGAGGCTCTCTGTTGTCATGTAAACGTTCGACCTTTCCTTTAACTCCCCCCCCCCCCCTCGACGTGCTTTTGCCCTCCGCTGGTAAACATTCGACAGTATCGCCGCTGCTCGTGTTCTTTCCGTCGCTGTGTAAATAACCCATTCTACTCAAGAGCGTGTTATCCCATGCACTGGAAACGTAAACTTGTTTGTGTTGCTCTGATAGCCTCTGTTGTACTCCCAGCTTGATAACTGCCAAGAATATCTAATTAATCTACCTGGTTCTCTGGCATCTTTTCCTCCTCATTCATCACGAGGGAATATTCACACACGGTGACTTCATTCTACTCTGCAATACTACCACAATGGCAGTCAGGGAGCAATAAACATCTAATTCATCTTCATTTATTACATTTCTCTGCTTCTCTTTCAACATATTTTCTTCACTCCTGAATCCAAACAAGACTCAACTGTTCTCTAGCTACAGTCGTCAGCGACCAAAGTGCTCTCTCTCTCTCTCTCTCTCTTTTCAGCTTTCGTCCTATCATTCCCCTGTGTTCTCACGGTCCCTCCTTTTGCTCTCTTGTTTAAAGCTTATCCGATTTTGACCCCACGAATTCTTCAAATCTTCCCTGGTAGTGGGGCTGGATCATGTGGTGGCACGAGTGGTAAGAGGCTGGGGTCTTTCCCACAGTAAGTGTGGAACGGGCTTATGGAGGAAGCTTACGCCTCTTCCACATTAAACGTGATGGCACTGGTGGTACGAGACTGGGGTCCTTCCCACAATAAGTGTGGAGGGGAAGACCTCTGAAGGAAGCTTGTGTCTCTCCCACAGTGGATGGGGTGGCATGGGTAGTACGGGTGCTAGGCCTGTCCCAAGGTGAGTGTGAGGGTAGTGTTTTGGTGGAGGCTTGCGCCGCTCCCACAATAAATGGGGTGGCACGGGGTAATGTTGCCAGTAAACATGAATGAAATATTCAGTGTGGGAACCAAGGTCGGCCAGCCAGGCCTCACTGCCTGGGAGAGGGTCGGCCAGCCAGGCCTCACTGCCTGGGAGAGGGTCGGCCAGCCAGGCCTCACTGCCTGGGAGAGGGTCGGCCAGCCAGGCCTCACTGCCTGGGAGAGGGTCGGCCAGCCAGGCCTCACTGCCTGGGAGAGGGTCGGCCAGCCACTGTCCCAGTATACCCAGGGACCAGCACTGTCGCAGGACACCCAAGGGCCAGCATCACTATCACAGTACACCTAAGGGGACCAGCATCACTGTCAGGCACTGCCGGAGTACACCCAGGGGCAAGCATCACTGTCAGGCACTGCCGGAGTACACCCAGGGGCAAGCATCACTACCTGTAACTGTCGCAGTGCACCAAGGGACGTGCATCACTGCCAGCTACTGTCGCAGTGCACCAAGGAACGAGCAGCACTGCCAGCTACTGTCGCAGTGCACCAAGGAACGAGCAGCACTGCCAGCTACTCTCGCAGTGCACCCAGGAACGTGCATCACTGCCAGCTACTGTCGCAGTGCACCAAGGAACGAGCAGCACTGCCAGCTACTGTCGCAGTGCACCAAGGAACGAGCAGCACTGCCAGCTACTGTCGCAGTGCACCCAGGAACGTGCATCACTGCCAGCTACTGTCGCAGTGCACCAAGGGACGTGCATCACTGCCAGCTACTGTCGCAGTGCACCAAGGAACGTGCATCACTGCCAGCTACTGTCGCAGTGCACCAAGGAACGAGCAGCACTGCCAGCTACTGTCGCAGTGCACCCAGGAACGTGCATCACTGCCAGCTACTGTCGCAGTGCACCAAGGAACGAGCAGCACTGCCAGCTACTGTCGCAGTGCACCCAGGAACGTGCATCACTGCCAGCTACTGTCGCAGTGCACCAAGGAACGAGCAGCACTGCCAGCTACTGTCGCAGTGCACCCAGGAACGTGCATCACTGCCAGCTACTGTCGCAGTGCACCAAGGAACGAGCAGCACTGCCAGCTACTGTCGCAGTGCACCAAGGAACGTGCATCACTGCCAGCTACTGTCGCAGTGCACCAAGGAACGTGCATCACTGCCAGCTACTGTCGCAGTGCACCAAGGAACGTGCATCACTGCCAGCTACTGTCGCAGTGCACCCAGGAACGTGCATCACTGCCAGCTACTGTCGCAGTGCACCCAGGAACGGACATCACTGCCAGCTACTGTCGCAGTGCACCAAGGAACGAGCAGCACTGCCAGCTACTGTCGCAGTGCACCCAGGAACGTGCATCACTGCCAGCTACTGTCGCAGTGCACCAAGGAACGAGCAGCACTGCCAGCTACTGTCGCAGTGCACCCAGGGACGGGCATCACTGCCAGCTACTGTAGCAGTGAACCCAGGGATCCACACCACTTCCTGGCACTGCCACAGTACACACAGGAGGGTTCAGGACCATCTTATAACGTGATACATCTCGCGTCGTCAGAAGAGCCGAGGAATATTTCTGTCATCTGCCACAGTATTCTTCTTTTGCCAAACATTTCTTTTTTATTCCCTTCCATAATATGAAAGTCTGGCCTTACCCCGAGCAGGCGGGTGACGGACCCTGAACCTGTCCTGCATCAGTGGTGACGTCTGTCACCCTGATATTAATGCTCACAGTGGCGCCAGTCGGGGCAGTGTTGTTTTTCACCCAGTGGCGAGTCCCGGACAGCCATCGCTGGCCAGTGGGTCACCCATTGTGTAGTGTTGTCAAAAGAGGAAAGACAAAAACGAAATTGAATCCTTTCAACTTAATGAGCTGTCCAGAGGTACTATATTCTCTATCACATCTATTTGTTCACTGCCCTTGATTACCCTCTCGCTTCCAATATTATATCTACTTTTGTTTTTTTTTCCCCCTTACCGCATCTCCGCCACGTCCTCTTAGTTATATCCCATCATTTCCAATCTTCTTTTATCAAGTTGACTTAACTTCCTTTCCTTATCACTTCCCTCGTATGTCCTCATATGAGTTCCATCCTCCACAAAACTCGCAGAAATTCAACTCGGTTCCCCTCAGTCTCTTGCGACAAAGGAGAGGAGGAAAACATCCATTAAAAGATGGGGGAAAAGTTAGTCTCCTGAAGGAGGAAAACTTTGAGTACGACGCCGACGCCCGGTTGGGAAATTGTCTCTTGGAGGGCTTCCTGCTCTCCCTCAACCCCCACTACCTGTTGTGATTCCTTTGCTCTTTATACCTATTACCTGTTATTTTACCCCCCTTCTTCTTTTGGATATCTCAGAAGTTCATATATTTCTCAACATTCCTCCACTCCTGGGGTCGCCCTGAACACATATATATTCTCGCACCCTTTCCACTCGCTTCACACGTTCACCAAAGGTGTTGAAGAAAGCGCGCTACACAGTGTGGTTTCCGGGTGGCTGTACCGAAGCACACCTCCTCGTCCGTGGGTTCACGGAAGCCTGCCCTCCCTCAGGGCTCGAGAGTGACGCGCCGGGGTACAGAAGTTCTCAAAACAGTCATCCAGTCCGGGTTATTCATTCCTCGTCAAACATTCCATCTTAACTGAGCTTCATGACCGACTCTCTGCTTCTCCTCATGCCTCATCGATTGGGGAAAATGTTTCACCTCTTTATAAATTCTTATCTTTTACCCCTGATGTCTTGTCTCAGTCCCACACATTTTATTCTTATTCTTTTTGAGGTTTACAACGCGCGTCTATCATGGATTATAGACTTCCAGGTCCTCAAAGTGGTCAAGGCTTCCAGCGGAAGAGTGTTACGACATCTGAAGCCCTGTCAAACGTTATTTAGACCTTAGGATCCTCTTAGTTCGGACTGAAATCCATAAAGTTTGACAGTGGGCTTGAATGAAGGATCGAACAGAGGCGTGTGGTGTTCTACAGGATTGAAGCCCTTGAGTTGGTTAAGTCTGCCTCTACCAGTCAGTTAGGAGAGGCCAGTTTTGTGACTTCAGTCACGACGGAAACAAAGCATTCATGGGCTTCGAACAGGAACGTGAACGAACAAAAGAATGAGAGAAATGAACATCAAACCATGTTGCTAGTAGCAATGCATACTGGAGGAAAACAGGGGAAAAAAAACGAAAAAAAAGAAGGTCATGCATATACAAAAATACGATTCTGGAGAGGAAATATTGCATATGCAAATCCAGTTCGAGCATTGCAAAAACTGTGATGATCAGACGCTTTGTACCAGATCCACGAAGTTAAACCAGATGACGTTAGATAGAGATATACGTCAGACTGATATGGATTACTAGATAGATGACAGAATTCCAAGCGAGAAAACGAAAAGTACGCGAACAATTGTTGGATATTCTCAAAGTACACGAACCATTGTTGAATATTCTCAAAGCACACGAACCATTGTTGAATATTCTCATCTTATGCCTGGCTTCCGATCAGGAATAAAATGAACAAATAACCAGAGACATTTTCTTAAACAGTGAGCACTAGTCTTGACGTGGGGAGAGTAATCAGTGATGTTATGGTTTAGACAAAGTGATGATCGGTGGATGTCCATACTCGATCAATGATAGTCATGCACTGGAACTGTGGGAGGGTGACATGAGGTCAGTATGAGAAAGAAGAGGAGCTTCACGATGATCCACAAATATCGAAAGTTACTCTTGAGATTAACAGAGTACATTTATTTCCAACGGTGTAAAAGACTTCGACTTGAGACTCGTGTTCATACAAGAAGGAACTACTGAAACGCATAGAAAGGAGAGAGGTTATGAGTGTGTGAATTCCTCATTCTCTTGTTGTGGCATCGTCATCATCATCATCATCATCCAAAAGTGGATACATGACGAGCCTCATCTCCACGTCCCACACTTGACAAGTTGTCACAGGTGAGGTGCGTGGCGGCATCACTTGTACCCTCCCAGATACCTGGCCTGGCTGGCGGATGCGCATTGTGACGATACACCCTTGACCTCCCTAGTTTCATTTCTGATATGTCTATACAAACATAGACAAAGCATTTCAGTTCGATTATGGGTGAAAAAGGGACGTATATCTAGAGGGTAGGTGGAAGGCCAGTATAGACCGTATAGTGGGTACAGTACATGGACATAGGAGGGCAAGAAGTGGGGCCCCGAGGAGGTTATACCTTTCGTCAGTTGATAAGGAAGGTCTAGGATACACGAGACCCATGTTACAGGATAGTGAGTGATGCTAACAGCAACATAGGCAACAACATTTGTACCATACAAAGCAATGTTGAAAAATACGTCATACACATATCCAGAACATCGTGTTAACATTACAGTTACAGTCTATACATATTACATAAACATCGGAGGTGTGTATTTGAAACAGGACGCAGTGTGGCGTACAGTCGTCAACAATTATAGCGATACGAAAGGTCAAAGCTACATTACATGATGGACATAACAGTTCCAGAATATACTGACACTGGGCATGTTGTCAACATTCACAGTGATGCAAAGAAGGTCAAACTACGTACATTTACGTACTAGCCACTGTAATAACAGTACGTACTTGTCCTGCGCATGATTAACACCAGGTATGACCAGCTCAGAGCATGGCGAATTTCTCGTATAGTGTCAGATTATCTTCGAGGACCTGCCTGATGGAGATTCACACACTACGATGATCACTTCCTCAGTAGCGGGTCCATCACTCAGGGAAGGGATACCCACTGCCTCTCCCACACCGATGTGGATAATAGACGTGTATAATCCACAGTTCGATGTTGACACTCATCAATGATGGGGTTCCAAGCCGCCAGACGGCCTAGTCACAACAATATATTTCCAGCCATTAAATGTAAGATTAGATCTTGTATTCGAGCAGGTCTGCCTGCTCCTTGTCCTTCTCAGACGCCACCAGGATGTGCAGCCAAGGATTTATAATACTGCCTCAGTCCTGGCTGGCTGGCTGGGTACAAGTTCTTCCACACTGCTCACCTTCATGCCTCACAAGACAGAGCACCAGGTACGCTCGCACTCCCTCCCACTCTCCTTTTTCATCCCTCCCATACCCTTCCTCCCATCTTTCCTCCTTCACTCTCACGTTCCCTCCCACCTAAAGCTGTGTCTTATGGAGTCCAATGTGGCATAGAATTTGCATCTGTGGATAAAGTATTATTGAAGAGGAGGAATACATTCAGATTAGGTCAATAACCTGTCTTCCTCGAGGACCAGAGCCTTTAGCAGGGGGATCGAGTGGGTGAAGATAGAACACGATTTGTGATTCTGAAACCCAGTTTTGTAAATGTGGTTACGAAGATTCCCTTCAGCGAGTCTCCATCGTGTGTGAAGGGAAGGGGGAGTTTATTCTGGTTATGTTCTTCTTACTGTGTCCCCATCATGTGTGAGAGGATGGGGCTGGTGGCCCATCCAGGCCATATCACCCCTTCAAACACTTCCAGTCATGTGTGTGGGAAGAGGGGGCTGGTGGACCATCCTGGTCCCATCCCTCTCATAGAGATCCCTTCATGTGCGAAGGGTAAGGAAGGGGGGTCTGGTCCTAGCTTTGTTCCTTTTTATCGTGTCCCCATCCTGTGCTAAGGGACAGGGGCTGGTGGCCCTGAACCTTCACCCCTTACTGCGTCCCCCGTCCCGAGGGAAGAATGCTGGTCTGGCACACCAAGGGGGTTCACAGAAGAGTGAGGAGAGCCCTTGATGATTTACCCCCCAGGACACAGAACACAAGAGATTATTGACCCGTTCATGTCTAGAAAATGAACAGAGAGGATCCACCCTAAGAACCCTGACCCTCAGGGGGTTGACCCCAGTAGATATGACCCCAGTAGACTGACCCCCAACTTGAACTAATCCCAGAGGCAAGCCTTCAAAAGCTCGTTGGTTAATTCTGGTGGACGAAAAGGAGCCACCAAAGAGTCTTTGTCTTGCACATATATTCTTCAGTTTATTACCGTGTAATAGAGAATGATTGGATGTTTACCTTGGAGGTTTATTGCGCTCTCTCTCTCTCTCTCTCTCTCTCTCTCTCTCTCTCTCTCTCTCTCTCTCTCTCTCTCTCTCTCTCTCTCTCTCTCCTCTCTCTGCGGTCGTGCCTGTGCGTGGACCCACCGGCTAATCCTGTATTCATAGCTGTGGCTGAATGGTTGAAGAGACAAGTGGATGGAATATTATTGAATTTAGCGACCAGTCCCCAGCCACGAACGCTGACCACACACGGACATTCGCCAGCCACGTACAGCGGCTAGCCACGGTTGCATGCTGGCCACTGGCTTTGATTAGACATGAACAGTCCCTCATTGACCAGCCACGGACACATCCTAGCCACACAAACACACTAGCTAGGCAAGGATATTCCCCAGCCACGTCTACACTGGTCAGCTAGCTACGAGTCACACACGCTGGCCTGGCAAAAACACTAACTGGCTACACCCTGAGGCTCCATCCTGTCCTGGAGTTTCCTGGAACACCAACTGGAACGCCCTCGCTCGATGATGGTTCCTCTCGTAGGCTCTGCAGAAGCACTCGTGGGGCTCAGCCACACAGAGCGAGGCTCCATCTCCTTCTTCAGAAGGTTTCACTTTCTCTCTCTTACACTCTTCCTATTGCCTCGTGTTTGAGGGAGTGGTGGATCAAGGAGTCTTCTGATTGCCTTTAGCTTTCCCCGCCGTTATGGGTTAGGAAATCAGAATACTATGACTGTCTTCTGTTGGTGATACACTTGTGGCAGACCACCAGCCTCACAGTGACACAGACCACTAGCCTCACGACGACACAGCAGACAGACCGCTAGCCTCACGACGACACAACACACAGACCACCAGCTTCAAGACGACAAAGTACACAGACCATCAACCTCACCACGACACAACACACAGAGACCACCAGCCTCACGACGACAAAGTACACAGACCATCAACCTCACGACGACACAGTAAACCGACCACCAGCACTCATGACTACACAATGAACAGTCTTCAAGCCACACACGACACTGTAAACAGACCTCCAGCCAGCTCATAATGTATCCCGGGACGAGGCAGAATATACTGTCGTGTTGCGGGCGGAATTTTGGTGTCTCTCTTGGTGTGACTTGCCTCAGCTGTGGCAGGAACAACTGCATGCTAGTCCTCACTGTCACACTCCAGTGTTCCCACGGCTGCACTCTATCTGTATACGACTAGACACTCGAGAGGGCATCTTATGGAACACACCTCACCCAAGAGATGAGCAGGAAAGGGAGTCTGTCTGGGGATTCAAGGAGAAAGGATGGACTAGGGAGGAAGTAGGGAGTGAGTGAGAGTGACTGTGGGAGAGGAAGCCCTTCTTTAAGATCTCCAGAAGGAGGGAACAGGGAGTTGGGAGGGTGGGAAGCACATAGCACCCGAGAGACTATGACACACGGGGAGGAGCGGCCATCCCTTTGGGGTCTAGGGAGACATGAGAGGGATGGTGGTGGTGAGGCGAGCGGAGGTTAGGAAGCAAAACAAAGCCTTAGAGAGGCCGGGAGACATGGTGCTTCCTTTTGAGATCTGGCGAGAGAGAGAGAGAGAGAGAGAGAGAGAGAGAGAGAGAGAGAGAGAGAGAGAGAGAGAGAGAGAGAGAGAGAGAAGGGGACGATGGAGGTGAGGGACAGCGCTTAAGGGAACGACAGAGACTGGAGAACGTACGGATTAATCCATTCATTGTGGGGGAAGGGAGGGAAAGGCTTCCTCTCGCCCGTACACAGAGGCCGGGCTGGGAAGTGTCATGTTCTCTAAGTCTCGTCAAAATGAAAGAGTTAGAGAGATGCTTATATCTATTTACTAATTTACTATGCTAATCAGGTTGAAATCGGATTTATATCTCTGGCATAATAGAAATGACTGGATTTTTAGAATTAATTAGTCATGGAAAGTATTATCTTTTGTAATGTATATAGATATATTCAGTGATTTGTATGTATAAAGACGTTTAGCAATGGATAAAGGTCACTGTTGATAAATGATAAATGTCGTTGTCAATAGATCAGACGTTAATCGACATTAACATCAGGTTTGTGTAAATCGTCGACGAAGAGGAACTTGCCAGTGAGTTGGGCTAAGCTAAGCTGGCTGGCTGGGTGGGAGGGTCTGGAGGGCAGACGTGGGCCCATTAACATCAGATCCAGTTCCCCTTTAAATACGTGTGTGTGTGTGTGTGTGTGTGTGTGTGTGTGTGTGTCTGCTTGGGGGGAGGAATACCAGTGGGAGCGGCGGAGGGCCCAGGGAGGAGTGTATGTCTTCAGAGGGAACAGAACTATGGGGTATTCCTTGGAGTCCAGGGACTTGTGTGTGTGTGTCTGCAAGGGGAGGTGAACCAGTGTTGTGTCTGCAAGGGGAGAAGAACTAAAGGTTGTGTCTGTGAGGGGAGGAAAACTAAGGCTTGTGTTTTGGAAAGGCGATGTGAAACGAGTTGCAACAAGGAACCCAGGGGAGAAAAAAGGTGGAACTGGTGAAGGAGAAGGGCTGGAGAGGACAGGCACAGCTGTGTGGTGAGTGTCCACGGATGTAGGAGGAGCAGAACGAGTGAGAGGAATATATAGGGCATCGTAAGGGTAACATCAGAGATGTCTGGCATAGGCTGGGTGTGTGTGTGTGTGTGTGTGTGTGTGTGTGTGTGTGTGTGTGTGCATACACATACATAGAAGTAAAGACTTAGTATCTTTATACAAGACGGGACAACACCAGTGCAAAACCCTCTCTCCCTGAAACACAGCAACACCAGTGTAAAACTCGCTCCCCATAACACACTCTCACACACACACACACGCCATTCCAGGACGTATAGAAGTGAAGCACCTGAAGTATACCATAAACCAACCACTCACCAATAAACCTCCATCACACATCTTTACACTGTAGAGTTCTCTCCTGCTTCCCCCACTCGACCTTCCCTCTCTTACCCCATCTTTCTCCCCTTCTAACCAGCCAATTAGTGAAAAAAAAGAGAGGAGTGAGAGAGTGGGATGCTGCAGGCCAGGCTCCGATGACGTAAGTGGGGAAAGACATGGGAGAGTTCGTGTGAGCTGGGGAGGAGGAGGAGGAGGAGGAGGAGGAGGAGGAGGAGGAGGAGAGTGCTGGCATGTGGTACAGGATTGGAGTAGTGTGCTGCGGGTGTGGCAGTGGGTAGCACAGACCATACCTGTGAACGAAATGAATGGAAAACCTTTGCAAAAAAGACCTTTGTATGTGTGTGTGAGGTGTGTGTGTGTGTGTGTGTGTGTGTGGTGTGTGTGTGTGTGTGTGTGGTGTGTGTGTGTGTGGTGTGTGTGTGTGTGGTGTGTGTGTGTGTTTGCGCATCACCACGCACGGTCACCCAGCAGTTACCCTGGGCTGGAGCACAGGCAGCACACCTGTGCCTCACACGCGTCGCCTGAGCAGCCACAAGACACTTTATTATCCCACGGTGCAGCTGCCGGCCCGACCAGGCCCAGCGACCCAACGCACCAGCTATAGCGGCGACCAGACTCAGCGACCCAACGCACCAGCTATACCGGCCAGCCAACAGTCGTGTCAGTAACCTGACGTATGAGGTACACCAGCCTGCCACCACTGCTGTCAGTCAACCCAAACACGTTGGTTATACCACTCAGGTTCCTGTGGGTGTCAATAACACGAGAAATACGACCTAAACAGGTTTATATTAACCGTAGCCTCTCCTCTATCTTTCAAACCCCATGAGACGTACATCACCAAATCTGCTTCCCTAAAGTGAGCGAGCATTTCAATTGGTGCTGTAATTACTTCCCTCGTCCTGTAATCATTCTATCTTCAGGAATCTGGTTGAGCAACACTCGAGGAAGCAAAAATCACTCTCCAATCGTGTTCTTTTTTCCTTCAAAAAATGAAAAAACATGTCCCACTCCACCTCAGATGAGATTGAACTCAGGTGTTTGTGGATCCACCTCAGAGTAGAAGGCTCATATGACATGGGTCACACAAGACGACCTCCCTCTTGAAGCCAAGATACGTACATCACCTACACTGAGAGACCCAGTATCTGATTCTCTGTCGACCTGCGCACATCCCCCACAACACCACTTATGTCTTCAATGGCCGGCCCTCCCGGCGGACTTGTACAATATAGAGGAGCCCCATGGACGGAGATCCTGAGGCAGGAAGGTAAGGTAAGAGGGGATGGGAGAAGCGGGAAAGACAAAACACAGGAGGCGAAACCTAGGAAGGATAGAATGAGAAGCTTTTTAATGAAATTCGTTTACCCTGTCAGCTGATATGATTCTCACTGGTACACAATTTACTGTGGGCAATCTACTGTCGGATATATATATATATATATATATATATATATATATATATATATATATATATATCTTCTACACTGAACAAGCATCGCTGAGTGACTGTTGCAAACCCGACGCACGCACCTTCTGCAGTGGCCAACCATCAGTGCCGTTTTAGCAATCCTAGAAACGATCCCCACTGGTCGCGAGGACTCCTAGCCAGAATAAAAACCCTCGCTCTCGTGAATATAAATTATTTCCCCGGAACTGTATGTATATATGTGGAGTGAAGTCTATGTATATTTCCCACCCTCCACAAACGTCTGACAGATTGCATCTAATGTGCAAAGTCGACTGCTAAAAGATTTTCTATTTTTCTCTTTTTCACTTCCGCTTTCTCTCTCTCTATCTATCTATCTATTTATATATCAATCTATCTATCACTTTATCTCTCCCTCTCTCTAGTGGGAGGCCGGCAGCCAGGGTGTAGGAAGTGTTAATGACAGAGGCACTGTATGACTGAACTTACGTGACGGTCAAGTTCCACTCCTTGGCCCAATTTGCTGTTCCTTACGGGACGACACGAAAAAAAAAGATGTGATAACACCCCATAACACACCAAGAAGAGCGATTGAATACGTCAAAAAAACACCAAGTCTACTTTGATCCCACATTACCCTGTGTATAAGTTGGTTAAACAATATAAGATAAACGAATACGTGAATGAACGAATGAATCACGAAAACAGCTTTGTTAGGTCACCCAATCTTATCGTAGAATCATTAATGATCACACAAGACACACAATACATAATAAACAGAATAATAACAATTTCTAATTGGCTCATACCTGTCAACTTAGCTGTCAGCTGGTCGACCAATGGCTTCCTCACGTGAAGCTAGCACTGCCAAAATATCCACAGAGACGTGCTGGCACGTATGGAGCACACACAGTTCAAAGGAACACTAGGCTGAGTATGGCACGTATGGAGCAGACACAGTTCAAAGGAACACTAGGCTGAGTATGGCAAGTATGGAGCAGACACAGTTCAAAGTAAAGCTAGGCTGAATATGGCACGTATGGAGCACACACAGTTCAAAGGAACACTAGGCTGAGTATGGCACGTATGGAGCACACACAGTTCAAAGGAACACTAGGCTGAGTATGGGTCGGTAAGGCCGAGGAAAGAGGAGGTAAACTTTGGACAGCCTCGTTGCGAGAGTGTCGTTAAATACAGCTTGCGAACCAGGCGCTTCAATGACAGTAGACGATTACGTAACCCGGAACTTATATAATCATGGGAAAGTGCAGACACAAAAAACATTTGATGTAACATAGCAAAATATTAGTTTGAGCCACTCAATCCGAGACCAAACGAGTTTGCGAGGGGTCTGTAACTAGCAGTAGGGTAGTTCAAACTACCACGCTCATGACATTACCTCATTCACATTGGGATATGTACTGTACTCCACGTAATCCACACATGAAACTTGACAGGACGTAAACTCACACATTTTGAGTCTTAACTTTCGATTGTCTAGCGGTGAGCGCTAAGAGCAAGGCTTCTAGCTCTGCACTCGTACTCTCCACGCCACCAACGATATGCTTAACTCCCTCTAAGGAAATGAGGGAGTGACAAACTGTGGCCATAATAATGTTGAGCTACAAATGTACATATATGATTTGAGTTTAGCAACATCAAATCCTGGTCTCTAGATTACAGAGAAACAAACGAAAATTCATAACAATAAATCACGAAATTAGCAACAATGACTTTATATAAGACGAAACGAATGAGTTTATTTTTACTGAAACATGAAAACATTTTAAAGTTGAGGAAAAGACTCAGTGTTAACCAGTCTAAATGACTGAGGAAGACATGAGTCACTTAACAGAAAATATGACATTTTTTTTCTTTGTGTTAGTCTGAGCCAGGTACCCCATCTTATCGACCAACTCTTACGGGTGGATGAACAGCTGGGTTGACTGTGGACCGACTGCTCCAACCAGGATTCGAACCTATGCGCGTGAAAAAATAGTATTTCCCTACATGCTGAAAATAATCCCAAGCATTATTTAGATATTTATGATAAAGGTACAGTAAGATCACTAACATAGGAACAAGGGGGGAAAAATAAGCGATAATGACAAAAAAAATATTGATCTGCATACGAAACAGATCTCTTAATTCTATGTTTACAATTGAAGATGAAGAGTCGTGTATACCTAAGGTGATCGTTTCTCCCAAGATCAAACAACGGGAGAGTAATGACAGAAAGTGGAATCTACCCAAACACAAGCACTTAAATACTTAGATCAATGTAACCTGAACTAATTGACTTGGCCCCCTAATGATCTAGCTTAATGAGTCTTGATGCATAACTAACCAAAGGGAAGAAAACGAAAGATTAGATACTGAAATACCATCCTTATCTATACCATAAGAAGACGCTCCTGTCTGTCCAATCCCAGTCTACAGGCACGGTGAGGAAGTTATCAAACGCGTGATCTCCTCCAAACCCCTTAAACAGTTCCCAATAATTCGTTCATGCTCTCAAAGTATACATTGTACTAGCTCAAGGTTTAATCTATTTTTGGGGGGGAACTTTCATCCTGCTGTGCGTGAAGACTGTGCCGGAAGTGGATGGTGTAGAGAGGGAATATCGTGAGCTGAGTGGTTATGCCATCCGCCTTTCAGGGTGTGGTGGCCAGGGAGGAGAAGGAGAGGGTGGGTGATGGTGGTATGGGAGGGTATATCGGCCAGTGAGTGGTGGTGCTGGTCCCTCCTCTGCTACCCTGTCCAGGTCATGCAACTCCCCCTCTCGCTGCTCCCTCGCTCTCACTCTCTTCCGCTGCCCTGTCCGGGCCATTCCCTGCCTCTCACTACTCTCTCTCTCTCTCTCTCTCTCTCTCTCTCTCTCTCTCTCTCTCTCTCTCTCTCTCTCTCTCTCTCTCTCTCTCTCTCGCTCTCTCGCTCCTCATCTGATAATCAGATATAAGATAAGTGCATAACAATCGCCCCGTACAAATTTTTCCCGAGTAATTGCATTGATACACTTCCTAAAAATGCTCCCCAAACACCATTATGGGAGGCGATGCATCCACGACTTTATCCGATAATCACATAAAGGCTATCACGCATGACAGGCCCACCTCCGCTAGTAGTGGCCCACTCTCGCTACGCCCCCTGCCTCCTCCTCCTCCTCCTCTTCCTCATCCTCTTCCTCTTCCTTTTCTTTCTCTTGTTCCTTTACTTGCTAGAACTCTTCGTCTCCCTCTCGAATACTTATCTTCTTCCCATCTTTCATTATCGTTTTCTTCCTTCTAATCCCTCTTTTTTTCCAACAATTTCTCTTTTTTTCTTCGTTTAGCTTATCATTATTGCCTTGTTCATTCTTCTCCTTGTTCTCCGCTTTCTCTGGTTCCATATCACCTCATTGTTCACACTGTTCTTTTGGTAAGTTCTCTCTTTGTTCTCAACACCTTGAACAGCAGTTCATACCTTCCTTATTTACTGTGTTTTCCTTATTCTCTCTTTCATTATCTTGTGTTTTTACTCGTCTTTTACATAGACGTTCTCCTGTCCCTCATATCTTTTATCATGAGTTCCTGGTCCTCATGTCTGTTCTCATGGACACGTGCCTCCCTCTCCTGTCCGTCTTCAAACGCCTGTCTTCCTCATGTCGATCCTCATGAACTTCCGTCTCTCATGTTCGTCCTCATGAGCCTCTGTTTCTCATGCCCGTTTTCACGTGCTCCTGACTCCTCATGTCCGTCTTTGGGGAGGTCAAGGCATGTCCACAGCTGCAGGCCTGGATTCCCCCACCCACCCCACACACAGCTGCAGGCCTGGACTCCCCATCCCCCACAGACACAGCTGCAGGTCTGGACTCTCCCTCCACACAGCTGCAGGCCTGGACTCCCCATCCCCCGCACACACAGCTGCAGGCCTGGACTCCCCATCCCCCGCACACACAGCTGCAGGTCTGGACTCTCCCTCCACACAGCTGCAGGCCTGGACTACCCTACCTCCCCCCACACTTCACACACTGGAATCATTTCCCAAAGTCATAACTCATTTCACCCATGTCCGAATCGCGCTCCCTTTCTCCGCCATAAATCTTCCTCCCTCCTCTTCCTCACCTCTCCCAACCATCCTCCTTTCTCATCTCTCCCTTACCTTCTCCCTTCTCCTTCCTATCTTTTAAATCTCCCTTCCTTACTCTTTATCATCATCATCTCTCTCCCTCTCTTTTCCCCTTTCTCTCCCCTTCACATTCCCCCAAGTCTCTTTCCCATCTTTCTGTTCCTTCCCCATTCCTTCCTCTCATATATATCTCCCTCTCCTCTTCCCTTCCGTCCCTTCCTCTCCCACCCTTACTCTCATCCCACTCCCTTCACCCTTCTATTTCTCCCTAACCTCTCCTTCACCTCTTTCTCTCCATCTTCTCCCTCTCCTTTCCTCAACTGTCCTCTCCCTCATTCTTCTCCCTCTCCCTCACCTTCTCCCTCCAGCTCTCCCTCTATAATCAATGTCTCACCTTCTTCATTTGCACCTGTGATATATTTTCATGATCAGCTTGTAATTTCATCATTATCTTCTCCAATAAATTTTCTGTTCCACAGTTTCTTTTTTGCTTTAACCTTCTCTCTGTACCCTCATATATATAAATATATATTTTCTTTTTTTTTTTCAGTTGGTAATCTCGTTTCTATATATAACTTGGCGATGCTTCCTCTCTATTTCCCACGGCTTAGACATTTTTTTTTTACTTTTATAGGTATGTTTGTGGCCTCAGAAAGAGAGAGAGAGAGAGAGAGAGAGAGAGAGAGAGAGAGAGAGAGAGAGAGAGAGAGAGAGAGAGAGAGAGAGAGAGAGAGAGAGAGTGTGTGTGCGCGCGCGAGCGTGTGTGTGTGTGTGTTTAAATATATGTACGTATGTTTATATTCATCTTTTTACGAGTATGCAAATTTCCCTGGGTATGTTAGTGTACACGTAAACCCAATATAAAAGCAGCGGCAGCTGAGTAAACTTAATACAGCCAGCAGTTTACATAACAACTCCAGGTAATATTTTGAAGCAGGTGAATTAAAACGTTCCCTGGCCTTGGCTGTGGTTGTATTAAACCAAGTCATGTAGCCTAGGTAAACACATGTAAGCCTGCGTGTTTTAGTGAAATTTTACTCCATGTGCGAACGGACATGTAGCAAGCTTTGGGGGTGTGTGGGTCGTATGCTTTCCTCATGCCATGACATTACCTCGGGGTTTATTTCCTCATGCCACGATATCACCGCGAGGTTTTCCTCATTCCACAATGTCACCGCGGGGTTTTCCTCATTCCACAATATCACCGCGGGGTTTCCCTCATTCCACCATGTTACCTCGGGAGTTAATGCTTCCCGGCAAATACTTGGAAGATGTTCTCTAAAGCCATGTTGTTATTATCAGCTATTGTGAACAAGATGGTGATGTGTTCTTTCATGAAATATGACACATAACACTCAAAAAAAAAACATGTATCATACAGGATTAATTGGTTGTCTGTAATTATCTGACACGTCAGTGACAAGAAGTCATTAACGATCTTATCATACACAATCCTTTACTCTTGATTCTCATAATTTCCCTAATGTTTTTTCAAGACAACAAATTGCAGGTATTATTCTGTGTTTCACCGAGTTGGTACAGGCGGTGGAAATGGTACCATGGTACCCGTGTGGTACCGGTAGAGGAGGTCTGGCTGGTTCCCAGTGCCCTCTTGACCGTCACTGAGTGACTGGAACCCACCCCAATCCTACTGACACCCTTCTTAGACATTGCTTTTATTTTCCTCGATCATTCTTGGGCCATTTACGGCATCAGATCCGACTTCTCCTCTGTGGAACACCATTTGTCCAATTCCTCCTTTATGCCCAACCAACTAAGGCTGCCCCTCCTCCTCAACTCTATCACAATACATAGTTATAATCTCCACAGACCGTGTCTGTGTTTACTGTGGTATAGGAAGCATTCCTATATCGTATTGTGGATCCTGGATCTCCCAAATCTGAAGCCATTTAGCTCAAACTTTCTTTTTATCCTTTATGTCTTTGCTTTTTATACTTTCGTGTCCTTTTCCCAGAGTTTCTCCAACTGCGAACAACTCCTGCAGTAGAGTGTTGCTTTCTTCACATCCATCCGATAAGTACCATATTTAGGGACTTCATTGTACAACTAACACATGGCACCCCTCGGCCTTTACTTCATCTGTTCTTGGAGCTACCTCGCTAACACGAGAAACTGCGAACATGAGAGGAAGGACAAAGAGACATTTGCCCCAACTCACTCTCCCTCTTGTTTTACCTCTAGACCCTCCCACCACTTTTGCCTCTGAGGGGGTCACCTGACCACACTGTTTCCTTATCACTTCATATGGAAGCGTCTTTTCCATATTCCTCCTCTTAAACGCCAACAATGGCTTTCTGGGATTGGCCCAGTGGTCGTTCTTGGAGCCAGTGATTCTTCACCGGCTAGGACACCTTCAGCTGTGCTGACCATATAGCGGAGGTTATTTTGGCTGGAGTGGCCACTTCTACCGTAGAAATGTTGACCTAATGTGAATTTCTTGTATGGAATCTATGGTACTTATGTGGTCCAAAAGTTACTCTGGTAGTCGGATATTCCGGTGAGATGATATACTCGCTAACTTTCCAGTACGTGCGTCGAATAGAAAGACACATACACACACACACACAGAATTCACATCCTCGAGTAGAGTTGATGCAATCGATAGTACTGCTACGAGGCTCCGTGGGATGGCAGGACTGACGGCGAACTCATCAGGAATCGAAGTCAACTTGATGTATCTAATAACCTTTCCTCAGTGACTAACATACTAAAAGGAAGACAAGGTCTAACGTACAACTAACAAGCCTGGAGATCTTACAGAATTCTTCCACTGTAAAGATGGTACTATATTCCTCTACCAATTCAATTCCCTCAACACTGACTCGTTGGTAATCCTGATGCTCCATTACACCTCAGACCTCGCATCTTGGTCTCCCTGTTACGCACATGGCTCACACAATCGCTTCGTGCAACCAAGTGACATTCAACTCAGTTCGTGAGTTTTCAAAGGAGGACCCACTAAGTTTACACTGCTTGCTGTGGGGGGAATATAATGTCTCATGACGCCTCTTGTAACCATCATGTCCATCGGCCATAGCAAGGAACAAGTAATAGGTTTGCTATAAACGCAATATATAAGAGGCACCACCACCTCCTTCCCTTTCTCCTGACCGCCGACACCACAACACACATAAAGAGGAACTCGTTTGAATAATACGGAATAAAACTTCGAAGATGGCTTAAGAGAATACTTGGATGCCCATCCCAGACGCCCCTCCAGTTCCTGATTAACCGCTGATCCTCGCGTATAGTCAGCCATTACAAACTTGGGCCAGACATCCGGGAGAAGGGAGAGCGCACCCCAACCACTCCTTAAGTGGCTTCTCTTGTATCGGAATGAGCTCCCTTCCCCACGATATGGATAACATCTGTATCGCTTTGAATACATGGTAAAGGGGCGAAGAAGAGGAGAGGAGGAGGAGGACGACGACGAAGACGTTGTTGAGAGAGTGTCTAAAGCAACATCCTCCACCACTGGACTGCTAGACTTTCCAGCCTCCACCAAGGAGCCACTGGAAACCCTCGTAGGCTTTCCAGCTGGAACACCGGAGCCTCCAGGTGCTACACCCACTTCCTCTTGTGAATGTCAGTAATCTGTTGTCCTGTCATCTCCTGTTCTGCCCCGCCAACACTGCTGCAACACACGTCGACCAGCGATGTCTCAACACACATCCAACACTGCCTCAAAACACATCCAACAGTGTACCATGCAACACACACATCCAACTCTCCTGTACCATGCAACCCAAACACACACCCGACACTCCCTCAGCAGCACATATGCAACACTGACACACACACACACACACACACATCATCATCATCATCATCATCATCAGCCAACGTGTGCTGCAACACACATCATCCAAACACACCCACACCTCCTGTCTCTACTGCGTCGTACAGTAACTTCGTTGTCTTGTTTTTTGTAAACCTTATACATCTATATTCTTCTTCTTCTTCTCTTTTTCTTATACTGTTCGCCATTTCCCGCTTTAGCGAGGTAGCGCTAAGAACAGGGGACTGAGCCTTTGAGGGAATATCCTCACTTGGCCCCTTTCTCTGCTCCTCTTTTGGAAAATTACAAAAAGAAAACGAGAGGGAAGAATTTCCAGCCCACCTGCTCCCTCCCCTTTTAGTCGCCTTCTACGACACGCAGGGAATACGTGGGAAGTATTCTTATCTCCCCTATCCCCAGGGATATATATATATATATATATATATATATATATATATATATATATATATATATTTCATGCCGTCTGTCAAGAGTTGCTCCTGGAGAATAAATCTGGTTGGATGCCTTTGTCAAACGAGGCTTTTCGCATCAGTTGTAAAAGCGATTATCTCGTGTTCATACAATGAACATAAACCCTTATGGAATTATGCCTCCAGCTGTGGTAAGTCCTTTTCATTCACTTTCTCACAGCAGAGAATGATCTTGTCTACGTTGAGGACGAGGTGGGACGACGACACAACCAAAACAAAAACAAAAACACACGACCTGACGTGACCTTTAGGAACGACCCAGCACGACCTGGGATGAGGGGAGAGGGAAGGAGGGGAAGGAGGAGGGGAGAGAACCTCCATCACCACCACAGGTCGACCCCTTCCATGCTAGAGGGAAGGGAGAGAGAGAGAGAGAGGGGTCGTGGTGGCTTGGCTTTATGTTATTTTGTTTCTGTCAAATTTTTTCTTTTTTTTTTTTTTGCAAAGCAAAATTTTATGTAAATTTCTATTCCACATGAGTCTGTCGTTGCAGCCCGCTGCCTCTGTAGGATTTCTTGAGTTTAGTTCATGAGTGAATAAAAATGGTATACGAGATATGCAAAGGATATGCAAATTCTTATTTCATTCTACACAGCATGAGTAGAACACAGACACACACACACACACACACACACACACACACACACACACACACATATATATATATATATATATATATATATATATATATATATATATATATATATATATATATATATATATATATATATATATATATATATATATATATATAAATATATATATATATATTTATATATATATATATATATATATATATATATATATATATATATATATATATATATATATATATATATATATATATATATATATATATATATATATAATTCTTTTTGGTCAAGGATCAGAATATGAAAAATACAATAAATTTTTTTACGTCTCTGGCAGCGTGGCCGAGGGGGTTGTATCCTGTTTTATTCATGATGTGTGTACACGTACACGTGTGTGTACGCCTAGCATGGCCGGCGTCATGTTATATTCATGTGTACATGGGAAGGTATGTAAGTCCAGGCCATGTTTTACGGCTCTGGCAGGGGGTGGGGCAGTAGTGCTTCCCCCACGTAACCAAAAGCTTTCTTAAGATCAGCTGATGTTGTGAGGGCGACAGAGGAATGTCTATCTAAAGTCACTCAAGGTTGAGAACCTGGATGAAATCTACGGTTGAGCACCTCTATGGCCGCCGTATCAAAGACATAAAGGACTAGTTTGATAGTGTGTATATATATATATATATTTTTTTTTTTTTTTTTTTTTTTTTATACTTTGTCGCTGTCTCCCGCGTTTGCGAGGTAGCGCAAGGAAACAGACGAAAGAAATGACCCAACCCCCCCCATACACATGTACATACACACGTCCACACACGCAAATATACATACCTACACAGCTTTCCATGGTTTACCCCAGACGCTTCACATGCCTTGATTCAATCCACTGACAGCACGTCAACCCCTGTATACCACATCGCTCCAATTCACTCTATTCCTTGCCCTCCTTTCACCCTCCTGCATGTTCAGGCCCCGATCACACAAAATCTTTTTCACTCCATCTTTCCACCTCCAATTTGGTCTCCCTCTTCTCCTCGTTCCCTCCACCTCCGACACATATATCCTCTTGGTCAATCTTTCCTCACTCATTCTCTCCATGTGCCCAAACCATTTCAAAACACCCTCTTCTGCTCTCTCAACCACGCTCTTTTTATTTCCACACATCTCTCTTACCCTTACGTTACTTACTCGATCAAACCACCTCACACCACACATTGTCCTCAAACATCTCATTTCCAGCACATCCATCCTCCTACGCACAACTCTATCCATAGCCCACGCCTCGCAACCATACAACATTGTTGGAACTACTATTCCTTCAAACATACCCATTTTTGCTTTCCGGGATAATGTTCTTGACTTCCACACATTTTTCAAGGCTCCCAAAATTTTCGCCCCCTCCCCCACCCTATGATCCACTTCCGCTTCCATGGTTCCATCCGCTGACAGATCCACTCCCAGATATCTAAAACACTTCACTTCCTCCAGCCTCTCACCATTCAAACTCACCTCCCAATTGACTTGACCCTCAACCCTACTGTACCTAATAACCTTGCTCTTATTGACATTTATATATATATATATATATATATATATATATATATATATATATATATATATATATATATATATATATATATATATACTTATCTTCTTTCTTTCATATTATACGCCATTTCCCGCGTCAGCGAGGTAGCGTTAAAAACAGAGGACTGGGCCTTTGAGGGAATATCCTCACCTGGCCCCCTTTTCTGTTCCTTCTTTTGGAAAATTAAAAAAAAAGAGAGGGGAGGATTTCCAGCCACCCGCTCCCTCCCCTTTTAGTCGCCTTCTACTATTGAGCCAAAATGATGAACTGAACTTAACTCAGTTACCATACTTACAGTTCTCATTCTCCAGGCAGGGTATGATGGCGTCTTTTATTTAAGAAACACTGAAAAAATACATGATTTTGATGAATTATCAAATATCTTGTATGGCGGTGGAGGGTGAGGAGGAGGGGGAAAAACTCATGTGGATTTTCTTAAGGCAGTGTTGCAAGGCGAGGATATAACACCTCAGTATCTGGCAGCCTCAGACACTGGCAGTAAACCTATTTGCTGTCAATTTGGTGGGATGATGATGATGGGAGCCAGCCAGCTAGCTAGCTAGCCAGCTAGTCAGCTAGCCAGCTAGCTAGCTAGCTGGCTAGCTGTGTCGGTGCGAGCGAGCGCTGGCTTTATTTGCAACGCCAAGGTTGTCAAAATTAGCCCTTTCGCACAGCCTCTCTTACGTCGTGTGTTCTCTCTCTCTACTGAGAAAGTGTGTGTGTGTGTGTGTGTGTGTGTGTGTGTGTGTGTGTGTGTGTGTGTGTGTGTGTGAGGGAGGGGGAGGGCTTGCTCAAGCTTCCATCTGCGGCGAATTCTCTTGTTTATGGTGTCGTATCCCCCGTGTTAGAGGTCACTCCCTCCGTCCCTATGGCCTTTGGTGCCTCTGGTCTTATCACTGTCTTGACCCCGAGCGGCGGTGACTCACGCCCTGTCGTCTGGCCGCTGGCTAATGGTCGTCAAGGGTGAAATTGTCGTGTTTGTGTGTGTGTGTGTGTGTGTGTGTGTGTGTGTGTGTGTGTGTGTGTGTGTGTGTGTATTTCAATTTGTCTTTTTGATCATTGTTCCTTCGGCGTTTTTTCCTTTACATATCCTATACATCTTCCCTCTCCCTTGCTTTTCCCATCCCTTCCATTCATTCCCTCTTCCACTATATAGTCACCATCCCACTCCTCTCTTCTACATTCTGCCTCTTCTTACCTTCCCACTGTCATTCCCTTCCCCTAACAGCCCTATCATCACTCAACCCTTCCACCCACCTCATAGAACTCCCATTCCTCTGATGCAATTAACGTCAACCCCCATCTAGCATAATTCCCATTCCATTAATGCAATTTACCCGTCCACCCACCTCGCTCCTACTGCAATTCTCTAACTTGATATTCATTTTTCCCCACCGTAACTCGATTCACGCACACACACACACACACACACACACACACACACACACTAGACATAAAGAATATAAACCTGTCCTTCCGTTTCCTCCAGGGCTGAAAGCTGGGGGCCGTGTCAAACGCTCTGATTTGGCAGCTCCCTCCCACGAGATTTTACGACACGCAGAGCACGCAGAGGAGGAGCAGTGGTAGCAGAAGAAGGAGCAGCAGTAGGCAGGCAGCGGGGGAAAGGAGGAGGGAGGGAGAAGGGAGAGAGAGAGAGAGAGAGAGAGAGAGAGAGAGAGAGAGAGAGAGAGAGAGAGAGAGAGGGGGGGGGGGGGGGGGGGAACACCGGGGCCAATCACAGCAGGTATATGAATAACGCAGGTTCTGACCCTAAGAACCGAGATCACTGTGTCCAAAGCAAGATGGTAGCGGATGATTAACAAAAGCTAATTAAGACGTAACTCATTAATGAGCGTCTGGAGTGGCTAGCGTGGCCCAGGGAGGCCAAAGTTCACCTGAGCTCCGGGGTCGAGGTTGAGGATTCTTAATTGTTTGCTCCAGCGGAAAATTGAGGCAAGATGAAGCCTTGCTTATTTATTGACAGCGTGGGAAGATGAGCAAGGGAGAGGGAGGGAGGGAAAGAAAGAGAGAGAGAGAGAGAGTGAGAGAGAGAGAGAGAGAGAGAGAGAGAGAGAGAGAGAGAGAGAGAGAGAGAGAGAGAGAGAGAGAGAGAGAGAGAGAGAGAGAGACAGACAGACAGACAGACAGAGAGACAGAGAAGAGAGACAGAGACAGAGAGAGAGTTGAGGGGAGAGAGGAGAGAGAGAGAGAGAGAGAGAGAGAGAGAGAGAGAGAGAGAGAGAGAGAGAGAGAGAGAGTAATTAACACAGGAAGGGGAAGAGGGGAAAGGACGATCAAACTCGTATGTTCAATTATATTAACCACATGAAAACAGTGATGGTTATACAACAGCAACAACCATACACTCATGTATCAAAAGTGGGGGAGAGGAGAGGTGGCGGGGGAGGAAGAGAGGGATGGAGGATATCTATTGTAAACTGTCTGTGATTTCGTTGAAGATGATAATAATAATAATGAAAACAAACACGCATTCATAAAGACACGAAGTCTTACTTCAACCAACTGAGTAGCCTCGGGGTTCTCAGAAACGTTCAGCGTACAACGAACAAAGTTTAGATGTAGAAGACAAAGAAACGAAGTAAACTAAGAATCCTATCCCTTTGAAATACACACAGCTTGAGCATCGTGTTGCATAACTACAATACCTCTGGCTCCATTATGTTAAGTGTATCCTATCACCAGAGAGGGGAAAAAAAAGAGGAAATAGTTTTCCCCTCTCTTTTTCGTAACATATAAATTAAGAATCGACATGAAAAAAAAAACAGAAATTTTACCTTGACAAAAAATTATGTCAATTAGTGAGAATTTACTCAACGTGTGTGATGGTTTAGAATCGAATGAAAGATAAATGAATTCTATCCACCTAAAGTCGATCAACAGATAATTATTTTGAGACATGATTGTTATTTTCCTTGTCAACATTCTCAATACTGCTGTAATTTTTTTTGACAGTTGACAAAGATCACCCAATGTGGAAGAAATTAAGAAAGGTCTAAATGTTTAGTGTTGCTCTATTTTCCTAACTGTTTTTTTTAGGTAATAAAAATACAGTGTTTTTAATGTTGCCTTCCAGTACAATAACATTATCAGTAAGACCTTGATTAAAAGTAGGCCAAACCATCCATCAACTGGGAGTGTTTACGTCCTCAAATGTAACGCGTGTAAAGATGTACATATTGGCCAGGCCGGCAAAACTGTAACTGAAAGATGCTATTGGCACCTGTCACTCAGTACGCAGGGATGACCACAAAAAAATGCCATCGCTAAACCCTGCCCTAAAAACGATCCCACTGTAGACCTTGATACTACAATCATATTGTACCCCTCTGCTGATTATGTTATACGTAACGTCATTCAGTCTGTCTTGATTGCTATTACTAAGAACTGTAATTTGTCTCCCAGAGGCCACTTTAAAGCCAATCCTATTATCAACCACATCAGTAGGAAAGAATTAGCAAAAAAGAATCAAAACATAAGAAGAATGATCCAACACCTATCTTGTCACCTGGGCGAACCCCCATCCACACATCCCCTCCTTAACTACATGGCACCCCCAGCTTACCCTTCAATGGTCACTATCGGTCAGGCCAGTGTGTCGTCTACAATGACAGAGGCGAGGGGCTGTTGTGGTGGTGGTGGTGGTGGTGTTAGGATTTGAAAACTTTATGAACTATTGGTACCTGATGAGTCGGCTGGTCTCTGTGGAACATGTTGTGCCACATGTATAAAAATGTTACATGTTTATAATGAGACTGTATGAACTACTGACTGAATTGCGAGAAAGAATACTTCCCACGTATTCCCTGCGTGTCGTAGAAGGCGACTAAAAGGGGAGGGAGCGGGTGGCTGGAAATCCTCCCCTCTCCTTTTTTTTTTAATTTTCCAAAAGGAGGAACAGACAAGGGGGCCAGGTGAGGATATTCCCTCAAAGGCCCAGTCCTCTGTTCTTAACGCTACCTCGCTGGTGCGGGAAATGGCAAATAGTATGAAAGAAAGATATATATATGTAATATATATATATATATATATATATATATATATATATATATATATATATATATATATATATATATATATATATATGTATATATATATATCTTAGCCTGGGTCAGGTATCTTTTTCTCTTTTGTACAGGCATCATTTCGGTTACCTCTTTCTTGAGCTGTCTGTCCTTCAGCCATGTGACCTTCCCTTAGGTTTCGTGTCGAGGCCAACCATATGAAACCTGATCGTTATCATCACTCCTCCTCTCCTCCTCCATTCCTCGAACAGCGGAGCTGTGGAGTCGTTTTCCCTTCTCTTGTTTTCCCTCTTTCCCTCAACCTCTCTACTTTAAAGTCAACAATAACCTCGGGAGCTGTAATCAATCTCCTTTACGTTTTTCTGTTCTCACTCTTTTCCATTTTTCCTTTGATCCGAGACTGCCATAACAGCATTTTAGATGTGAATTATCATACATTCTTATACACCATTCACACTACTGTAGTTTCGTATCATACATTGTCGTAATATCATTCAATCATACATGATCATATACAAGTATTCAAAGTTCGAATAAAAGTATTCAAAATTCTAAGGCGAGTATCTAAGATCATCAAAGGCTTTGATAATCCTGATCTATCAAGTTACTTAAGACTAGATTAGTCTGATTCCCCTCGTAGCAATGGATACAAACTCTTGGGCAAACGTTTTTGGCCTCGAATGAGGCGAAAACATTTTCTTCTTCAACAGAATTGTTAATACATAGAACAAATTGCCAATTAGAGTGGTTGAAAGCAGTACTGCTGCATATACGCTTCAGAACAAACTAGATAGATAATTCGCTTTATGTCTACGACTGACTTTATTTGCGTCTTCAAAGTCGATAGATAATTCGCTTTATGTGTACGACTGACTTTATTTGCGTCTTCAAAGTCGATAGATAATTCGCTTTATGTCTACGACTGACTTTATTTGCGTCTTCAAAGTCGATAGATAATTCGCTTTATGTCTACGACTGACTTTATTTGCGTCTTCAAAGTCGATAGATAATTCGCTTTATGTCTACGACTGACTTTATTTGCGTCTTTAAAGTCATGATAACCACTTCCAGATTATTCTGAATCATCTGTACGCCCTCTGACATTTACCACACTATTCTACGCGTTTCTGATGTCTTCCACCATCACAATCAGCTTCGAGAAGACCCAATGGTTCGTTGCTGTTTGAACTCCTACGTATTCCTTTATTTTACTACACCATGCACCATCATATGTATTAAAAACACTGGCCTTCTTTTTATTCTATCAATTTTTCAGGTGATCTGAATCGAGCCTTTCAGTTCTCTGCAGCGGATCAAACTGTTCTCCATAGCTTTGTTACGTATCGGAAATATATATGTACATATAGACTTCCTCTGGGTTTATCAATGTGCTGGTTCCAGTGACATCCATCTTTTTATCATTGTTCACGTTAGTACGATTCTTGTTTCCAGGATATCTAAATATTCTGATGTTTCGTGGTATTCCTTGATTTTTTTCGAGCTTCTTGTTTGAGTCAACTAATGGTCAGTTTCTTGTTTGAGTCATTTTAAAGGTCAGTAGTTTTTCCCTCCCCCCTGACCTTTCTGTTGAAGGTCAATAATAATCCAGTATGACAACAAGTATAGTGGAATCTACATTAATCTTCTTATGAACTAACCTCCTCTTGAGCCACGGGGGATAAAAATTCGAGTGACAGTTTTCCTTCATTCACATAAAAAAAGAAAGAAAATGGTTCAATCCCTCTTTTTTTTGCGGGGGTTGTGAAGATCCTGAGGGACTCCAGCTCGTTCACTCCTTCTGCACCCTGTTCTCTCCTGACGGGGGTGCTAATCTAACCGTGCCAGCTGCAATCCTCCAGGCTCTCAGGAAAAGAGAAAGGTGAAATTTTTCGAATTCCTAATAACAGTGGACTGAAGAATATGCATAAGTTGAACTCTTCGAAAGATTTTGTATTTTGTTACATGCGTTGGGCCATGAGACGATGTAGATTTCAAACCCAGGGAATCTATTTTCACTTAAAGTCCAACATTATATTATATCTATCGATTGATTTGCCTTAATCTCATGAATTATATGTGTAAGATCATATGTAAAGGGTCTCTGAGAGACATGTAGATACATGGCCATATGTTTCTGTATGCTGGCCTTATTATTTCAAGCTGTCATCAGTCATTAATGAATTTGATCTTTTTCCAAAGTGACAAGATTACATCATTAGTAGAAGCCCAAAGGTTCATTAGACAGACTCCTTTATGATCATGCATCTCACTCTTCCTAGAAACTTTGGATCGAATCATTTATGTTCAAGATAATTACGATATACAACTGTGGTTCCCAAAGTCCACAATGCGCCCCCTTGAAGGACGCCAGGAGAGAGTTACCTCTTCATTTCGATCCTCGTAACTCGCGTCCGGCTTGCGTTTTCAGTGTTCTGATAAGATCAAAACTAATCCCAGGTTGCAATATGGTCGGGGAAAATAACTAGTTTTTCCACTACATCTCTGACTGGGAGTGTCTTTCGTGTTCTCCATTTCCACTGAGATTTGATAGTGTGACTTTGTTTTTTCTTGTGTGTGTGTGTGAGAGAGAGAGAGAGAGAGAGAGAGAGAGAGAGAGAGAGAGAGAGAGAGAGAGAGAGAGAGAGAGAGAGAGAGAGAGAGAACCTCTCCCCTCTATGGCATTTGCCTCTATTACCCCTTCCATCTCTCGCGCCATCCTACTCTCTCGTTCTTTCACACTCCCTCAACTCTCTTTTTTCCCAACTCTCTTTTTTTTTTCCCTCCCCCTTCATTACATCCATCCTACCCTTCCCCCATCATCATCCCCAGTTATCTCCCTTTCCTCTCCCCCACCCATGAAAGTCCGAAGCCTCCCCACACTTCACGCCGCCTCGCCCTCCTTCCCCCATCCCCCATCTCACTTGCTCCCAGTCTCAGCTCCCTGGTTTAATTTCACGTCTAATTTCTTTCAGCGACCGAACCCTCCTAGCGGCAGAAAGAGTTGAATTCTTCTTTTGTCACAACCAAAACTCAAACTCGGCCCGCGAGTCGAGGGCTTTAATCACTCGGGCTTTTCAGGGATTTTTCATCTCTCTATGAACAGCGCCAGAATCAGTTAACAGCCCGAGTGGCGAATGAGAGGGAGAGAGAGAGAGAGAAGGAAAGCGAAGGGAGATAGATAGATAGATAGATAGATAGACGGATAGTTCAAGCGAGCTATAGAGTGTGAGAGAGAGAGGGAGGGAAAGAAAGAGAGAGAGAGAGAGAGAGAGAGAGAGAGAGAGAGAGAGAGAGAGAGAGAGAGAGAGAGAGAGAGAGAGAGAGAGAACCACAGTGTACTTTCCTAACCATCCCAGACAGTCAGCAATCCAGGCACTGTCCCAGACAGTCAGCCATCCAGGCACTGTCCCAGACAGTCAGCCATCCAGGCACTGTCCCAGACAGTCAGCAATCCAGGCACTGTCCCAGACAGTCAGCCATCCAGGCACTGTCCCAGATAGCCAGCCATCCAGGCACTGTCCCAGACAGTCAGCCATCCAGGCACTGTCCCAGACAGTCAGCCATCCAGGCACTGTCCCAGATAGCCAGCCATCCAGGCACTGTCCCAGACAGTCAGCCATCCAGGCACTGTCCCAGACGACCAGACATCAAGACCTCAACAGCTACATTAGGCTTTCGCTCGACAGACCTAACCATCGGGCCAAAAGTGTCGACAGGTGATAATTAAGGAAAGCTAATTAAGACATAACTCATTAATAGGCGGCTAAATTGGCTGAGGGAAGTGAGGAGAAAAAAAAAAAAAAGTCCATAGGTCAGAGTTCCTCAAGTGCCAGAGTTACGACAAGAAATTTTAATTGTTCCCTCCAGCGGAAAGTTTGGGTGGGCAGGGGGAAAAAAAATCCCGGGCCTTGCTTTCCCGGGATGTTAGAGAGAGAGAGAGAGAGAGAGAGAGAGAGAGAGAGAGAAGGGGGGGTCAATTTAGGGGTGTGTGTGTGGAGGGGGTGGGGAAATATAACAGGTATTGAGTGGAATGCATGATGAGAAACAGGTGAGTAACTGCATGGGGATGAGTAGGGTCATTGCACGAGTAAGTACCACAGGGAGGCTGAGTGAGGTGTGTTGGGGGGGGGGGGACATAGAGTAAATCCTCTTAATACCTTAATTTCCCTCACAGTAAGTACCAAGTCTGCCCTCGAAACGGGAGTATGGTAGTTAAGAGGAGACACAGCATTGGTCAAATATAGCGCTGGTGGCTGATTCGGGTGTGAAACTGCAGAAGCTGGTGACCGAGTTAGGTAAAGTGTGTGAAAGAAGAAAGCTGAGAGTAAATGTGAATAAGAGCAAGGTTATTAGGTACAGTAGGGTTGAGGGACAAGTCAATTGGGGGGTAAGTTTGAATGGAGAAAAACTGGAGGAAGTGAAGTGTTTTAGATATCTGGGAGTGGATTTGGCAGCGGATGGAACCATGGAAGTGGAAGTGAGTCACAGGGTGGGGATGGAGGCGAAGGTTCTGGGAGCGTTGAAGAATGTGTGGAAGGTCTAGAACTTTATCTCGGAAAGCAAAAATGGGTATGTATGAAGTAATAGTGGTTCCAACAATGTTATGTAGTTGCGACGCATGGGCTATAGACAGGGTTGTGCGCAGGAGGGTGAATGTGTTGGAAATGAGATGTATGAGGACAATATGTGGTGTGAGGTGGTTTGATCGAGTAAGTAATGAAAGAGTAAGAGAGATGTGCGGTAATAAAAAGAGTGTGGTTGAGAGAGCAGACGAGGGTGTGTTGAAATGGTTTGGTCACATGGAGAGAATGAGTGAGGAAAGACTGACAAACAGGATATATGTGTCGGAGGTGGAGGGAACGAGGAAAAATGGGAGACCAAATTGGAGGTGGAAGGATGGAGTGAAAAAGAGTGAACATGCAGGAGGGTGAAAGGCGTGCAAGGAATAGATTGAATTGGAAAGATGTGGTATGCCGGGGTCGACGTGCTGTCATTGGATTAAACCAGAGCGTGTGAAGCGTCTGGGGTAAACCATGGAAAGTTTTGTGGGGCCTGGATGTGGAAAAGGAGCTGTGGTTTCGGCGCATTATACATGACAGCTAGAGACTGCGTGTGAACGAATGTGGCCTTTGTTGTGTGTATATATATATATATATATATATATATATATATATATATATATATATATATATATATATATATATATATATATATATATATATATATATATATATATATGTACAGAGCATCAGATTGGGGAAGAGCAGTGCGGTTTCAGAAGTGGTAGAGGATGTGTAGATCAGGTGTTTGCTTTGAAGAATGTATGTGAGAAATACTTAGAAAAGCAAATGGATTTGTATGTAGCATTTATGGATCTGGAGAAGGCATATGATAGAGTTGATAGAGATGCTCTGTGGAAGGTATTAAGAATATATGGTGTGGGAGGCAAGTTGTTAGAAGCAGTGAAAAGTTTTTATCGAGGATGTAAGGCATGTGTACGTGTAGGAAGAGAGGAAAGTGATTGGTTCTCAGTGAATGTAGGTTTGCGGCAGGGGTGTGTGATGTCTCCATGGTTGTTTAATTTGTTTATGGATGGGGTTGTTAGGGAGGTGAATGCAAGAGTCCTGGAAAGAGGGGCAAGTATGAAGTCTGTTGGGGATGAGAGAGCCTGGGAAGTGAGTCAGTTGTTGTTCGCTGATGATACAGCGCTGGTGGCTGATTCATGTGAGAAACTGCAGAAGCTGGTGACTGAGTTTGGTAAAGTGTGTGGAAGAAGAAAGTTAAGAGTAAATGTGAATAAGAGCAAGGTTATTAGGTACAGTAGGGTTGAGGGTCAAGTCAATTGGGAGGTAAGTTTGAATGGAGAAAAACTGGAGGAAGTGAAGTGTTTTAGATATCTGGGAGTGGATCTGTCAGCGGATGGAACCATGGAAGCGGAAGTGGATCATAGGGTGGGGGAGGGGGCGAAAATTTTGGGAGCCTTGAAAAATGTGTGGAAGTCGAGAGCATTATCTCGGAAAGCAAAAATGGGTATGTTTAAAGGAATAGTGGTTCCAACAATGTTGTATGGTTGCGAGGCGTGGGCTATGGATCGAGTTGTGCGCAGGAGGATGGATGTGCTGGAAATGAGATGTTTGAGGACAATGTGTGGTGTGAGGTGGTTTGATCGAGTAAGTAACGTAAGGGTAAGAGAGATGTGTGGAAATAAAAAGAGCGTGGTTGAGAGAGCAGAAGAGGGTGTTTTGAAATGGTTTGGGCACATGGAGAGAATGAGTGAGGAAAGATTGACCAAGAGGATATATGTGTCGGAGGTGGAGGGAACGAGGAGAAGAGGGAGACCAAATTGGAGGTGGAAAGATGGAGTGAAAAAGATTTTGTGTGATCGGGGCCTGAACATGCAGGAGGGTGTAAGGAGGGCAAGGAATAGAGTGAATTGGAGCGATGTGGTATACAGGGGTTGACGTGCTGTCAGTGGAGTGAATCAAGGCATGTGAGGCGTCTGGGGTGGACCATGGAAAGCTGTGTAGGTATGTATACACGTGTGTGGACATGTGTATGTACATGTGTATGGGGGGGGGGGGTTGGGCCATTTCTTTCGTCTGTTTCCTTGCGCTACCTCGCAGACGCGGGAGACAGCGACAAAGTAAAAAAAAAAAAAAAAAAAAAAAAAAAAAATATATATATGCTAGCTTGAGCCAAGTAACCATTCTATCGACCAACCCCTAGATAGGGGTAGATGAACAGCTGGGTTGAGCGTGGACCGACTGCCACAATTAGGATTCGAACCCATACGCTCGACCATGGACGGCCCGCGAATGCGTCACGGTCGGGAACGCTAACCGTTACACCACAGAGGTCCATATAAACGTAATGATTCATATATTCAAGTCCTTATTGAGTTACCCACACACACACACACACACACACACACACACACACATTGCTATGTATGTATTCCAATGTTGCCCATTTTGTTTCAGCATGTCTCACATTTCGACTCACATTCGACTCACATTTTCAGCCATAAATATTTCGTCTCTCATTCCTCGTTAGCACTGCAGGAACGCTTTCCTCCCTCCCAAGCCTCTGGAGAAGGTGAAATCTTAAGGTCTAATTCCAGGATTTTGTTAAGTGCAGCAGACAGTATAAATCTGCATAAATTAATTTGACGTGGACTGTTTAATCAGACCATCTTTTTTTTACCTTTTTTTTTTCAAGTATTTTGTGACTATTGACCGTGAAGGTGACAGATTTATATATATATATATATATATGTATTCTTTTCTCTTTTTTTTTACCCCCTCTCTCTTTGCTTTGCTGTGAGATACCGAAATAGTGTATCGCAAAATGTATTTCTCGCTCTGTGATTAATTTGCATCTGTGTGTGTGTGTGTGTGTGTGTGTGTGTGTGTGTGTGTGTGTGTGTGTCGCTGCTTCTTCTGCTGAGACGTTTGTTGTCTTCCTCAGGTGTTCTCAGTGAAGTTCAGCCTTGATTCCTCAGGTGTTCTCAGTGAAGTTTAGCCTCGTTTCCTCAGGTGTTCTCAGTGAAGTTCAGCCTCGTTTCCCCAGGTGTTCTCAGTGAAGTTCAGCCTCGTTTCCCCAGGTGTTCTCAGTGAAGTTCAGCCTTGTTTCCTCAGGTGTTCTCAGTGAAGTTCAGCCTCGTTTCCCCAGGTGTTCTCAGTGAAGTTCAGCCTTGTTTCCTCAGGTGTTGTCAGTGAAGTTCAGCCTCGTTTCCTCAGGTGTTCTCAGTGAAGTTCAACCTTGTTTCCTCAGGTGTTCTCAGTGAAGTTCAGCCTTGTTTCCTCAGGTGTTCTCAGTGAAGTTTGGCCTTGATTCCCCAGGTGTTCTCAGTGAAGTTCAACCTTGATTCCCCAGGTGTTCTCAGTGAAGTTCAACCTTGATTCCTCAGGTGTTCTCAGTGAAGTTCAGCCTTGATTCCTAAGGTGTTCTCAGTGAAGTTTGGCCTTGTTTCCTCAGGTGTTCTCAGTGGAGTCTGTGGTTCAGCCTCTACAGACACAATGCAACAAGTGATATTGAGAAGTTGTTGGTAATCATGAAGACATTTGTGAGGCATTTTGTCTTGTCTTCCTCAGTTCTGGTCTTCTGACATCCCTCCAACTTTCTCCTTCTCTCTATCAGACTGTCTTCCTCTCTCCATCAAACTGTCTTCCTTTCTCTCTATCAAACATGTCTTCCTCTCTACATCAAACCGTCTTCTTCTCTACATCAAACTGTCTTCTTCTCTACATCAAACTGTCTTCTTCTCTCCATCAAACAGTCTTCTTCTCTCCATCAAACTGTCTTCTTCTCTCCATCAATCTTTCTTCCTCTCTCCATTAAACTGTCTTCCTCTCTCCATCAAACTATCTTCCTCTCTCCATAAAACTGCCTTTTCATCTGTCTATCAAACTGTCTTTTCCTCTTCGTCTCTCTCTCTCTCTCTCTCTCTCTCTCTCTCTCTCTCTCTCTCTCTCTCTCTCTCTCTCTCTCTCTCTCTCTCTCTCTCCCTCATGTCCAATCATCTTCATCTCTTCTTTACAAAGTGAGACATCGTCTCCCGTCATATAGCCTCTCTCTCTCTCACAACCCCGGCTGGTCAAACAACCTCTGCCATGAACGACTGATAAGGACCTTCAACAGTTACGAATGTTGTCGCTTTGAGAAAAACCAAAAAAAGAAAGGAAATGGGCAAATCAATTTTTCAATACATCACCAGCGGCAACACACACAGTATCCCCCAAACCTCCAAAGATTACTTACTATTAATGTATTCTGCACGCGCCCCAAAACTTGGGCGTCAAAATATTCGCTGTTGAAATATTCTGCAGCCGCAATCTCTTCAGTATTACATTTTGTTGAGGGATTCTTGGAGCAAGCCGGCCTCTCGCGGGACCCACAGCCAAATCCCCTCCAAAAGTTTTGCGAGACGTCGGTCAGTTATTGTATTTTTTTTTCCTCTCTCTCTCTCTCTCTCTCTCTCTCTCTCTCTCTCTCTCTCTCTCTCTCTCTCTCTCTCTCTCTCTCTCTCTCTCTCTCTTTTCCCCACGAACCCAACCAGGTCCCTAATGGCGTGCGTTCGTACCCTTACGCCGCTCTCGGTATACCGTAAGTATTTCTTCAACCAATTTTCCCAATGCGATTATTCGTACGACTAAAAAGTGTTTCTGGAAGTTCAGATGGGTCGCATCTCTTCCAGCGAAGGAGTTTCTCTGGTATTCTTTAATCTATAGATCATATTTGAGGTCGTGGGTGGATTATTATTGACTTTATGCCATGGATCTTTTCAATGTTTATTCCGTTTTGTTTTGCGTAGAGGCGTGTGCGTATTTGTATGTCGCGGTGTTTGTTTTTTGTTTGCTGTGTATGTGTGTGTGTGTGTGTGTGTGTGTGTGTGTGTGTGTGTGTGTGTGTGAGTCTTGTATGTACGTGTAAGTGTCTGCCTCCCATTGTTTTTGTTTGTCTGACAATATGTGTGTGTGTGTGTGTGTGTGTGTGTGTGTGTGTGTGTGTGTGTGTGTGTGTGTGTGTGTGTGTGTTCTGTGTGGCCCTGTGTTTGGGTTTGTCTGTATGTGGCCCTGAGGCTATGTGTGGCCCTGAGGCTATGTGTGGCCCTGAGGTTGTGTGTGTGGCCCTGAAGCTATGTGTGGCCCTGAAGTTGTGTGTGACCCTGAGGTTGTGTGTTTGTGTGTTTATACAACACAGGCAAAGAAATATCAAGTCTCCACATCGACACAAACAACCCAACTCGGTTTCCAGAAACTCGTCTGCTCACTCCAAGGACGGCATGAATGTTTCCTAAGAACATAAACTTGTAAGAAAAAGCTAGAGGAACACTCTCCAAGAACATGGGACATTTGGATGCGCAGGAACAACACATGACAACATAGTTATGCCTGACGTCGGCAGATTAAAAAAAGAAAAAAAAACAAAATCATCATTATAACGAGAGATGCCAGGAGAGTTGGCAAACGCTGTGAGGTCTCCAAGCCACGCTTGGCCATTGTCAAAATTAGAAAGTTGAGACATTTGCATTTTTTGCTCCTCAAGTTTGAGGGGAGAAGCCATTCAGATAATCTTTGCGTAGACACGGCTGGCTTTAGCGAACATTCAGACATAAGACAGTCGAGCTTGTAGTCTAAGACAGCCATGTTTGCTTCGAAGTAGTTCGAATACAAGTGATTCGTGGAAAGTTAGCCTCTAGAATAAGGCAATAGGATCTGTTCATCGTCAAGGATGCAGAGGACGGGTGGTCGACCAGCAGCTCACGTCTCCTGACGAAGGTGGGTGGGTCGACCAGCAGCTCACGTCTCCTGACGAAGGTGGGTGGGTCGACCAGCAGCAGCTCACGTCTCCTGACGAAGGTGGTGTGGGTCGACAAGCAGCTCACGTCTCCTGACGAAGGTGGGTGGGTCGACCAGCAGCTCACGTCTCCTGACGAAGGTGGGTGGGTCGACCAGCGTCTCCTGACGAAGGTGGTGTGGGTCGACCAGCGTCTCCTGACGCAGGTGGTGTGGGTCGACCAATTTCTTGCACCGCAAGAGTTTGAGGAATGTTGATGGGAACGAGACCCCTCTGGTGTTGGAAACGAACTCCACATTCGCCTGATATCTTGCTTGTGACACAGACGTCCTCCATTACGTGACCTGCTCATTAGTCGATATTATATATGGCTGCCACACGGGTGCTATGATTGTGCCCACAATATAGGTGGTATGTAGGTGGTACATAGCTGCCATAACCTCACCAGCTGCAGGAAAATTATAACCTCTCAGTCTAACCCAACTCATCCCATGAACATCCTCCACTTACACTTTCCTCTGTGTAAATGACAAACAGAAGTTCCTATTAGAGTATATTATGGCATACCAACGTACGTATTTACCCTAGGTTATACCTCTCTCATGTATATACTCAACATACAACAGACTATCATTATGAACGAAGGTGTACACTGGCAGGCAAATGATAATGGCAAATAAGCAAGGTAGCACCAGGGAAGATTTACAGCGGACCTTGTTATAAACAAAGGTATATAGTAAAACGTAAATGATAATGTCATATAAATAAGACAGAAGCAGGAAAGAGACTATGCACTTTAAACTCCAGCTCTACTGCTGGTGGCTGGGTCATTAGCCAGCCTGGCCGGCGGCTTCCACTATTATCTGGATTAAAAAATTATTCAATTATTCCAGATTTTAATTCTTTGGGTTGGGAAATATAAACCATTTCCCTTTGGCTCCCGAGCGACTCCAAATGTTTGAGGGATCTGTTCCTGTCTGGTCATAGGTAAGACATGATGATCATTGATCCAGTCCTCATTAATCTTTTCGATTGTTGCTTTGATGATCCAGTCCATAATACAGTAGGCTGTTTGGCGGACGTGAGACTGGGCATTCTGTAGCTCGTAAGATAATGTGGTAATGCTGATATATATATATATATATATATATATATATATATATATATATATATATATATATATATATATATATATATATATATATATATATATATATATATATGTACATACACTGGACTGGTTCTTGGCCAGCGGTTTGTGGACACAATTTATGAGTCAATTATTCCCGGCTCGTTTCAACTGCTGTCGCTGCCTCTGGTTTATGCTCAAGACCAAGAAATTCATGTTTTGGAACAAAGGGCTTACTTAACTCGAGCAGCAGTTTACTGGGAGTGATATTAGGCCAAGAGTAGTTAGTAACAGTGGTAGTACATTGCGTCTGCTTAAGTTTTGGCTTTGTATATTAATCTGTGCGTGTTGAGAAGGCTGGCTGTAACTTTGCTTGATGTGGCTTTCCATTTATAGACGCCTGTTGTAGTAGCACCGAGGAAAGAAGAAGGTCGTCTATTCACCTGCCCTTCGCCGTAGTAGGTGACCAGCTTGCGTAAGAGGGAGGATGGGTGGGTCTTCTTCTTCTTCTTTGGCCCCACTGATGACAACTGTGGTGCTAAGAACACAAGAAAATAACTGTTGTGTTGCTGGGACTTGCAACACAAGATTGCTTGTCTTCATTGGGATTTGGAATATATGAGAACCTGTCGCATCTTTGTGTTCTAAGAATTCGGAAAACAAATGATAGTGGTACAGCTGTGTGGAAGGGAATCAGAACAACACGAAATAGCATTGAATTGTTTTTTTGGGGGGAGAGCTCGACTGACAAGGGTTACTCTCGTATGATTATGATCCCACGTCTCGTTAACACGAGCGGTAATGTCGTCTATCTTTACGTCCCGAGCGCTCGGGAGGGAGGAGGTGGTAGCGTCGTGTTTCAGGCCTGAGCCACACAACAGGTAAATGGGAAGGTGGGTTGGGTTATGTACCAATGTACACACGGAGGAGTGAGGAGTGCTCATGTTGTCCCGTCTCTCTGCCTTGTTTTGGGGATATTCGGATACACACACACACACACACACACACACACACACACACACACACACACACACACACACACATACACACACACACTGCATTTCTATCTCATCAATTCTCAGCGTAAGTAATTGCATTATCAACAGCTATTTCTTTACGATCCTTATCACTGGTTTCCTTGTTTGGTGTCCACGCTTATCTTACGATACTCTCTCTTCCACAGGACATGACACCTTGATGCTGCTAAAGCTTTGGACGGGAGCTTTAACCATCATGAATCATTTTCAAGCTTAAGCTCTACATATCAACATGCAAAGAAAACGTAAAACAGGTCATGATGATATATGACCTATAATAAGACAGGGACAATTACGAATACTCCAGCTTAGCATATAACCGAAGGGAAAAATGGATCCTAACATTTACTTTACATTACTAGGAGAACACATTTTGGCAGCCAGGCATCGACTAGTGACATGAATTCATGGTCGTACTGTACAAACCAACTGTCTTGGAAGGCATAAACATCACCTTAAGGATCGTCCATCGCAAGCATAGGAGCACACCACCATCCTCTCTCTCTCTCTCTCTCTCTCTCTCTCTCTCTCTCTCTCTCTCTCTCTCTCTCTCTCTCTCTCTCTCTGTGTAAACTCTTTCCCCAGTGTAACCCCTGACACTTAGGCGATGGTCCTGAGTGTGTTACACCTGTTGTGACACTTGGTGACAAATGGTCCTCTCCATCAGCTGGTGTGTTATGTATACACATCACTGACCAACCGCACTTCAGCACCTGATACGCTCCACCAGTTCATAACACTCACTGGGCGATTTACTCCACCGGTAACACACTCAACCAGCTGACTTATTATCTCTAACACACTCAACCAGCTGACTTATTATCTCTAACACACTCAACCAGCTGGCCTATTATCTCTAACACACTCAACCAGCTGACTTATTATCTCTAACACACTCAACCAGCTGACTTATCATCTCTAACACACTCAACCAGCTTACTTATTATCTCTAACACACTCAACCAGCTGGCCTATTATCTCTAACATACTCAACCAACTAACAAATGCTAACGCACTCACCCAGCTGATCAAAATCCACCACAGGCAGACACACTCAACCAGCCGACGCACTCTACACACTGATATACCCTACCTAACTGCCACACTCCACCAGTTGCCTTATTTTCACCATTTACCGCACCCTACCTGCTGACCCATTGTGTCTGACGCACTCTACCAGGTGACACACTCTGACACCAGCTACCACCACCGACTGTCGTTTTAATGGCACAATATGCAGTGTAAAAAGCGTTTTGAATAATCCTAACACGACGGGGATTACTTATTTAAAGGCGTTGAATAATGGACAGAGACTAAATGGAGATGAATAGGAAGTAAACACCAAAATACACTCGGCACTTTTGTGCTCGAGTTTCTGCTTTGTTTACACTGTAGCGGGTAAGGGCCAGGCAGCTCGCTGGTGTGCTGCCCTGGTCGGCGTTGGTAACTACTCCTGTTCCTGCTGTTGTTGGTAAGACTGTTGGCTTCCTTTGGTACTACTGTTGCTGCTGTTGGTAGGGCTGCTGAGGCTATTGTTGGTACTACTGTTGCTGCTGTTGGTAGGGCTGCTGATGCTTCCTTTGGTACTACTGTTGCTGCTGTTGGTAGGGCTGCTGATGCTACTGTTGGTACTACTGTTGCTGCTGTTGGTAGGGCTGCTGATGCTTCCTTTGGTACTACTGTTGCTGCTGTTGGTAGGGCTGCTGATGCTACTGTTGGTACTACTGCTGCTGCTGCTGTTGTTGGTACTACTGACGCAGCTGAGGGTAATGTTAAAGCTGTTGTTGTTGTTGTTGTTGCTGTTGTTGTTGTTGTTGTTGTTGTTGTTGCTGTTGTTGTTGTTGGTGTTGTTGTTGTTGTTGTTGCTGTTGTTGTTGTTGTTGTTGCTGCTGCTGTTCTGCTATTCTGCTTCTCTTTCAGCTGTTTCTCTTCTGCCTTTGTTGCAAGCAGCCTCTCACCTGCTGCAGTTGCTGTAGTTACAGCTGTAGTATGCAGCAGCTCCTGCTGTTGCCGTCGCCCTGGACCGCTGCTTCGCCCTACCCCTCACGTCTTTATGACCTTATTCCACCAGAGGGAGAGAGAGTGTGGCGAGCATGTACCATAGCAGTGGCAAACGTGATTCTGTAAGTAAATCTGTTTCTTTCTTTTTTTTCTCCCAGTTGTATCATGGACTACAAATGGACGGGAGAGGAAGAGAGAGAAAGAGAGAGAGAGAGAGAGAGAGAGAGAGAGAGAGAGAGAGAGAGAGAGAGAGAGAGAGAGAGAGAGAGAGAGAGAGAGAGACTTACGAAGGATATTTTTCTCTTTTTTTTTTATTCTCCTAGGATATTGATCTTTGATAAATGCGTGAAGGGAAGTGAATTATGGCTGTGTGACTTGGATATACCGTGGCAAGGTGGGTTATGATGGTGTTGACCTGTGGTGTTGACCTGTGGTGCTGACCTGTGGTGCTGATCTGTGGTGCTGACCTGTGGTGGTGTTGACCTGTGGTGTTGATCTGTGGTGTTGACCTGTGGTGCTGACCTGTGGTGTTGATCTGTGGTGTTGACCTGTGGTGCTGACCTGTGGTGCTGATCTGTGGTGGTGTTGACCTGTGGTGTTGTTGACCTGTGGTGCTGATCTGTGGTGTTTACCTGTGGTGTTGACCTATGGTGATGATGTGGAAGTGCTGACCAGTGATACTGACTTATGGTGGTGTTCATTGGTGGTCCATTGTCCTACCTATGGTGGTGACCTGTGGCGTTGACCTGTGGTGATGACCTGTGGCAGTGACCTGTGGTGATGACCTATGGTGAACTGAATTTTCTAGACATGCAGACCATTCACTTCGTAACGTATGGTGCTAACCTGTAATATCAACAGTACGTATTGACTTATGCTGACCTGATGTGTTGACCTATATGGGAAACAATGCTAATTAATCTGTAACAATATGATCTTGACCCTTGACCCTTAATTTGACCCATAACTGCCGGAGTATAAGAATTTTGAGAGATAACAATCGTACGTAAATACTGTATGACGCATTGCTCACATCCCTACTGTCACTCATGAGACCCTAACATCTGGAACCTCCATGTGTCATTGTGTCTCCTTCCTTCCTTCCATACTTCCATCCACTCCCTCGTCCTCCACACACACACACACACACACACACACACACACACACACAAAGTGTCTCCAAGACCCGGGGGAGACTATCAACAACCAGGTGACATATGGTTCTATTTTCCTCCTTGGCGTAAAGGAGAGACCCAGAGCTTCCTCCGCCGGGCGCCTTAACCACTACCACCACCACCAGCCACAGCCAGCAGCCACCTGGGCGCTCTCCTCCTCCTCCTCCTCCTCCTCCCCCTCCTCCTCCTCCTCCTCCTGCTTCTCCTCCTGCGACATACGACCTTAGAACAAACTCGCTCAGTTTTACATGAAAGATTTTGATAGTCGCCAAGTTATGGGGGAGGGGAAATTAGCTCCAACCCCCAAGGCAGAAGCCTCAGTATGAGCCAAGACGTTTGCCTCCCCCACACACACACACACAAAAAAAAGAGGTGTGACATATATTCATGGCAGAGTGTTAAAGGAGGGAGGGAAAAAGTTACTAATACATTTCGATAAGTCACTGATTAACCAGACTCATTTCTATTCTATCAGTACCCTCTACGTTGTAACGTTATTCAGTGTTGTGCTGAAGGAACGACGAACCATCACACCCTCTTATGGAACGACTATTATGGAGAATATTGATCACTGAGGTCAATAGATTATACACCCTACGATCTACTGGTACTGGGTAGCTACGCTCTTTCTTCAACCCTTCACTGACCTTTTTGAGGTCGTGGGCTACCACCACTGAACGAGCATGGTGACCTTCCCTCACTATCACCACCACATGACCTGACCAGGATACTGATAGGAGCCTGCTGGGTTCGCCCTGCCTCCCTCACCATCCACTACCACAAGACCTCCTCACACCAGCAAGAATATAGTGGCCGACTCACCTCACCATGCCACAAGCAGGAGCATACTGGCAATACGTTTCGTGCATACTTCCGCTTGTGCATACCGCAGGAGCGACAGATCGTCTGATAAAATCTATCATTACTTACTTCTCATCTCGATAGTCTTTCATATCTACTGTGGCTGGATACTCACTGTGTAGATGATAATATGACTGAAGCCAAGCCAAGTGTAGAAGTGTGGACACCAGCAAGACTTGATATCGTTCTACTAACGCCTCTCGAGGGATCCCATCCCTCATCTACGATGATTACATTGACTGTAGAGCAATGAAGAAGGTAAGTACTGGACTCTTGTTTTCCTGAAGGCATTAGCAGAGACACGCTGAAGTGACTCCAGGTGTATAAAGGTGGCTTGTACTCACAACATGTCAGGTGTGTGTTTCCAATACCCAGCCAACTGCTGGCAGACTATGCGTCTCAGAACTTGTAGATTGAACTTGAGATCCGATCATCAAGCTGAGCAAGAATGGTGGCGAGGTGGTGACCAGGGATGGGTCTTGTCCCCGCGGGGATAGGGACTCACTTACGCATCCACCAGCCCACACATCGGCCATACCCGCCACCCATCAGCCCACACGATAGACACCCGCCGTAGGGAGCAACACGCCCACTTTCTCCGCATCGTCAGCATGGATGTCACTGTGACCCATGTCCGCCATGGTCCCATTTCATGGCCCGGGTTTGACCCTACTGTACTGTCACCGACACCAGAACGTAGCTATGTCATGAGGACGCCTGGCGTATGCGCCAAGTCATGAGGTGACGAACCAATCACGAAAAGATGAAGAGAGACTGGGTTGTGAATACGCCAACATCAAGCCATCATTCCGCTGTACAAATGTTTCTCCATTTCTCCATTTCAGCTTCTCCCATCCAGTCCCTCCTTCTGGCTTGGGTAGTGCCAGGTCCTTCGTCATTACCACCGTCACCCTTATCTGTCACTCAACGCCTACGTGCTCTCCCTCGGCTCCTTCCTAACCCCCCCAACTCCTCCCTACCCCTTCTTCTCCTCTCCCAGACCCGTGGTATCATTCACTCACACTCAACCATCTCTCGTTCCCTCCCACCTCGACCCTTATACTCCCATACCTCCTCACCTCACATCACTCCTGACCCTGCAGCCACCCTTACCTGCCCCTCAACTCACCCCTACATCTCCTCTGACCCGTCCTTACGTCCCCCTTACATTCACCCCTTCACAAACATTTTGCTCGCTGATTCGGTAAACTTCTCCCTGTCCTCATGGACCGAGGGGCGGAAACCTGGCCCCTTTCGGGGAACCGTGAGGGGAAGCCGTCCCCTCTATCTCCCCACTTTAAGGGGAATTTTGAAGGGGGGGTTATCCTTTCTCTCCTCTATCATCTTTTCCCTGGAGATCTGTACGAAAAGGGGTCGTCCTCCCCGCCCCCCTCTTCTCCCCCTCGCTGGCCACTGCTGGGGAACTAGAGGGGAAAGTCATCCACTCCAGTTCCCCCGACTCTGGGGAGGAGAAGATGGGGAGTTCTTCCCTCTGGCTGTGGCAGTAAATATCGACTCAGCAGACGTAAGTTGGCGCGCCTTACAGCAGTAGTCCTTACAGCAGTAGTCCTTCCGTCTGCACCTTCAGTTCTCTCCCCCTCCGCATCCCGGTCCTTTTTTCTCCCCCCCCCCCCTTAACCATTCTCCCCCATTCAGTCTCCTCCCCTCCCTAACCTTCTCTCCCCACCGCCAGCTGGCACCTCCCCTCTCTCCTCAATACATCCTGCTTCCTCTTTCCGAACGTCTTAACCCCAGGCGACGTCGTGTCCCAACCCACGTCCGAGTGGCCACAATTTATCGGCACCTGTTGGTCGGGCCCCTTTATCGGATACGCTCTCTTAGGGGAAAATAACAAAGGAGGAGAGGTCATGGTTAGTAAAAGAGAGAGAGAGAGAGAGAGAGAGAGAGAGAGAGAGAGAGAGAGAGAGAGAGAGAGAGAGTATGAGAGAAAGAGAGAGAATCAACCTACCTTCAATTCAAAACGGATAATCATTTTTTGCTCTTCAGTTAACTAAAAAAGATAAAGATGAAAACTTCCGAAGGGCATCGCCAATGTATCAAGTCACAGATGAGGAATTATCCAGCAAGCTGTTCACTCTTCACGTAAAGACCACAAAGCTAGAATATGTCTATCAAGTCACGTCAAACGTTTGATAGCACAATTTTTTACAAAACTGACTAAACAAATTGAAAATAGCCTTCATCAACTTATGTTTGATTTTGCTCATTGTCTACGATTGCCTAGGAATGGCTAGGTTTTGTCTACGCTTGCCTAGGAATGGCTAGGCTTTGTCTACGCTTGCCTAGGAATGGCTAGGCTTTGTCTACGCTTGCCTAGGAATGGCTAGGCTTTGTCTACGCTTGCCTAGGAATGGCTAGGCTTTGTCTACGCTTGCCTAGGAATGGCTAGGCTTTGTCTACGCTTGCCTAAGAATGGCTAGGCTTTGTCTACGCTTGCCTAGGCATTGTGAGACCTTTGTCTACGATTGCCTTGGAATGGCGAGGCTTTGTCTATCCTGGAAAAAATAAATCATCCCTCATGCAGCTGCTACATCCTCCATCACTAGGTAATTAACCAAAGAACAGCCTCTTTCTGTTATTAACTTCCCGTTCCGAGAGAACAGAGAAATGGTGAAGTCTGTGTGTATCTGTCTGTTCACATCAGCAACGTGAGTGATCCTCCTTCCTCTTGCTACGTTACTAGGAACAGAGAGAGGAATATCTGTCCCAGTATTACCTTGGGAGCGTATTAGCTTTCTATTTGTGTTTCCCAGTAGGGTCGTGGTTACGACCACAACCATTAATGCTGGTATTGTTATTGTCCATGTTAGTGCTGGCCTTCTCTTTATGGTTCATACTGCAGTTGATGTGTGTCCAGGTGTGTGTGTGTGTGTGTGTGTGTGTGTGTGTGTGTGTGTGTGTGTGTGTGCTGGACAGTGGTCGTTGTCAGTGATATAGCGACGATTTCCATTTACCCTGTCAACACTCGAGTCTCTCTCAGGATTCCGTCACTCCTCATCTCCCTCTCCAGAGATGATGATCTTGCCACAGCTTCTAACCCTATACACACACACACTCTCACGCCAATCATTCCTCCCTTAATTCGCACTTTCCCTCCCCTCTTAATTCCAATACTCACTCATAGTCTTGCACGGGACATATAATTTCCTAGATTCGTATCTGTGCAATGTCTGGGGAAAGCAGTAACCTAGTCAAATATAATAGTCCCCAAAATTTTTTTTTTCAAAATCTCACTCATTGCCAACTTGAAACGTTTCAAACGTGTACAGTTCAAGATTGCAGTAACATAAACTCACTTGGTTATATAACCACATCCTCCACTCTGGGCAACTTCTTAACCTCTTCTTTCTTTTGGAGCTGCAATTTCTTATCTACGTGAGTGTCACCTGCACAGTATGGAGTACTGCTGACATATCTTGGGGGTTAGCAGCTCCACCTCCACCTCAATCTTAACACGAGAGAGAGAATCCAAATCCTCCACATCATCAACTCTTTTACTTGCCACTTTATTCATCCACCATCCCTTCCCGTCCGCCGTAATATGGTTCATCGTCTTCCACTTCTACAGACTCTATATTTCGGCCAATGATATTCCGTGGCGTGTCTGCTTGTGCTCCGGCCTCGAGGGTCGTGGAAAACGAGTGGCTGCTGCTTCCCACAGTTTCTGTTTGGAGACGAACCACTCGGGGCTTGACCGTTATGACACCTCCTCTCCTTTTCTCGTAAAGCTGAGAAATTTTCCTCCACCTTTTGTCTCTTCTTAAAACTATGAAAACCTTTTCCTCACGAAATGTATACATATTCTCTTTCGACCGAGACGACCACGGTAATGTATGATAGACCGGAATACATATACAGATGGATAATGGACTGAGGTAACATGTCCACCACTGTACGTCTGTATGTCTCCCTCACAGTCCATCTCATGATTCGTATGAGTACAAACGCTGGTACGTCGAAGGGGGAAGCCATTGTCCTTCCCCCACCCCTATCGTCCATATGTCTGCTGTCTCAGTGGACAAGGACCAGCCATCATCCATCCATCCTCCCACCGTCTATCTGTCTCGATGTTCACATCACGAACATCCACGCCACGGGTTTGATCCAAATGGTTTTTAGCTACCAGTGTATCACTTACAACCTCGCTGGAAATCCTCGACACAGGAAAAAAGAATGGGGGATATATGATGCAATATCTACCTCACCACCCATCCCCATCCCATCCCTCCCATTCCACCCCTTCCCCCCCTACATAATTTCATAATAGGCCTCGGCTCTTGGGTCTACAGTAAAAGCAATAGCTGAAAAATTGGAGCGTATGTGAGATAGCTGCTGGCTCGCATGATTGCATTTTTTTTTCCCCATCGATTTTAATTGTTTTCTACGGGACCGGCAGACGAATTTCCATTTTATAGTTCGACCACCTCCAATAATTCAGCTTCCCCGCTATTAGATTATATAGATTGCTTCCTGTGTATCCATGAATCCTAAACCATTTATCCAGTTTAACTCTCTCCCTCGCTCGTCATTTCCCCATTGCCATCCCTTGGAGCCTTTCGAACCCTTGTCCACCCCTTCATGACAACCCCACCACACCACCAACACCACCACCCCCAGCCTCACATCCCCCTTCCCCTGGGCTTTATAAGACAAGACATACCCGGAGGCCAGCAGGACGCAGCAGCGTCAGACTGGAAGTTAATTAACTTCTCCAGTAATGTGTCTGGAACAATGGGCAAATCCTGGATTTGTCTGGACAGCTTAGTGCTTGGAATGAGTGACTAGCCTCGCTGTTGCTCACATTAAGACAATGTTCATATCGTGATTCATCTGGCGAATCGAGACAAAATCACACTTTGATTTGATGGAGTGACGAAGGATGCATTTCTGTCAAAAAAGACTTGAGATCACTCACTAAACTGGCGCTCAGTTCGGTGGGATATTACAGAACAAAGGAGGCCTAACATGTCAAGAGTCTCTGGCGTCATATGTATTACAGGCAGCGTTCCTTAATCCCTCATTAGATCCTTGTGGTACGAAATGTCCGTCACTACATTTTGGCTAATCTGGCGAGTGATCCATTCCCGTGATTATAAGACAGATGAAATATATGACTATCTCAATATGCACTGGGCATTGTCATTGCCTGTATATAGGATGAGGAGGGACAGAGTTGAGAAGCATATACACTTCTAGTCTAATCTAACCTTCCTAAACCAGAATGACAAGACGCAACACTGTCTTGATGCCCCACTCCCAGCGGCAGAGTTTGTGAATTGGGTGTGGGTATACCAACGAATCTGTGTGTGTGTGTGTGTGTGTGTGTGTGTGTGTGTGTGTGTGTGTGTGTGTGTGTATGTGTAAACTAAGCTGTCCATACTCGTTCGTTAGGCAAGATGCCATTGTCACAGTGGTAATGTTCACATCTAAACATAAACTTGTGTGAGCTTCTCTGTCTGTGTGTGTATGTATGTGTCTGCATATGTGTTCCTGGACTCGTCCAGCACCAGGTTTGGACCACGAGTGAAAAGTCGTCTTTAGCCAGACTTGTCACCATCGGGAGCAGAGGCTCGTCATGGACCTCCTCACTCTAAGGGAGTCCACCACTTCCCTACGACTACTGTGAAATTCGCAGCCTTGGAGCGACAGGAGAACGCCTGGTGTGAGAGGGGCTTCTGAAGTAGATCCAGATCTCTTCTCTGGGTTCTGGTGTAACTATAAGTAAACACAGGCGGTGGTGTGGGATTCTGCACGTGTGGCATAAGATGCTAACCTCAAGGATCCAGGTCTACCTGGGTGATGCGTATATCATTGAGCACCTTAAGCCACCGCAAAACAGGAGTGATGAAATACAAGGCCAGGGGAGACCCCTCCCTTGGCAAGACATCCTGCCTTGTTCACTCCTTCAACCAACACATGTCACATGGGATGACTTTTTAATGATCTCTTGAACAGGTTCACTTATCGGCTATTGATTCTCACCGCTATTTACTCTCACTCTTGTGGATGTATTCAGGGATATTTACCCTTATTTCCAAGGAAACTATTTACTACTATATATATATACTCATTCCTAAGAATGTAAGTACTGCTACTTGTATTCATAGCCATCTTTAGGCATGTATTCTGAGATGTCTAGATGTATCTTTGAGCATGTATATCCTCAGCGATTTAGGTATGTCCCCAGGCACGTATTCGCACTATCTAGACGTACGCCTTAAACATGTATTAACAGCTGTATAGTCATATCCACGAGGATGTAATCGCTCCCCCTGTTGATACTCTCTCACTCCCAGTGCATTAAAGGCTACGCAGGTATGACTTGCCGACGTGAAGGCGAAATCGACCTGTGATTATCCCTCTTCCACGATCCAAAAGGAATTCCAGTGTCAATATGAGGCCATATCCTCATATCTCTCTCTCTCTCTCTCTCTCTCTCTCTCTCTCTCTCTCTCTCTCTCTCTCTCTCTCTCTCTCTCTCTCTCTCTCGATGTAAATGGATCGTTCTTGTAAATCATTTTCTACGAATGGTGTAAATTCGTCTATTTCTACCATTTATCTTTTTTTTTCTGAATTGTCCATTTCCTACGAATATCAAGCCGCCTCCCTCCCTCCAAGCGCTCTGTATCCATAGGACAGGACCAATTTATCCCATTTAACTTCCTCCCATGGTAATTACTGCGCCCTATTCCCCCTTTCTGCTACCCCATCCCTCTAAACCCTGCCCCACACACACAATACCTTCGCCCCTCTACTCCCCTGCCCACCACAATACCCCTCACCCTTCTACACCCCTGCTTCCCCCACAAGAAAAATACCTCCCCCCCTCCTTTTCTCCCCTCCTCCCTTCTCCTCCCAACCTAATGTTATCGGGTCCCATAAAGCCGAAAATCTCGGGTCAGCAGCAGGTGGCCCATGGATCAATCTAGCGGCTAATTAGCTTATCCTATAATGTGTTTGAGCCAGTGGCCAGAACCAATTACCTCGGCCGACCTGGCCCCGCCCGTCAGTGTTTGGGAGGTTGGGGTGGGGGGGTAGGAAGGATTGAAAGGGGGGGGGGGGGGGGAGTCGGTGGTGGTGGTCTGGGCCACGCCCCAACATAGACCCACCCGACGTTCAAGCCCAACACACGTTTTGGAAGCAACATCCACACACATACAGGTCTCCCTTCGACATGAAAAAGGAGGAACCAACCACCCACCTACCTTCCCAAGACTACCCCGTGTGTGTGTGTGTGTGTGTGTGTGTGTGTGTGTGTGTGTGTGTGTGTGTGTGATCCCCCCACCCCGTAGCGGAGGAACCAACCACCCACCCACCTCCCCAAGACTACCCCGTGTGTGTGTGTGTGTGTGTGTGTGTGTGTGTGTGTGTGATCCCCCCACCCGTAGCAGACAGACACGTCATGGACCATCAGGTTTCCTTCGACCTGCCCTCCTCCCCCATATACCTCCTACGTACTGGTTAAGACAAGGTCCTCGTCATCGCCTTTGACTTACAAGTGTCGTAATCCCCTTTGACTTACGAGTGCCGTAATCCCCTTTGACTTACGAGTGTCGTAATCCCCTTTGACTTACGAGTGTCGTAATCCCCTTTGACTGACGAGTGTCGTAATCCCCTTTGACTTACAAGTGTTGTAATCCCCTTTGACTTACGAGTGCCGTAATCCCCTTTGACTGACGAGTGTCGTAATCCCCTTTGACGTACGAGTGTCAGTTGAACAATACACAAACCCCAGGACACCATTTTATCATTACTGAATTGACGAGTTTGTTGGACGTTGTGTTTCAGACCAGAGTTTCCTTTCATGTGAGTCTTTGCAGGAAAGGGGAAAAAAAAAAATCTAAAACATAAAAGCATTTTGAAAATAGATGAAAAATCTCAGGTAGAATTTATGTACATAAAAAAAAAGGAAATATTAATGTATTTGTAAGATGTATTTTCAAGTCAGATGATTTTTGTGTCGTGTATTATAACCATGAGTGAGAATCCGTGTCTAGTACGCGTTCGTGACGAAACCTCTGTCCGTGACGAACGTAATGTCCGTACTTAAGCTGTGTCTTTTGAACGTAAGTGACCACGACGAACGAGTGTCCGTGACTAGCACAGCGGTGAACGAGTGTGTCGTGATTTACCAGCGTACGTGGCTGAGTGATGCCGTGGAGAGAGTGTGTAGTTTGTTTTGCTGATCGTCCGTAGCTAACCAGTTCCCCCTTAGAGAGGCAATAAGGACCTAACCAACGTCCATGACTGGCAGGTGTGTGTGTGTGTGTGTGTGTGTGTGTGTGTGTGTGTGTGTGTGTGTGTGTGTCTGTACTTGATAAACGTTCTTGGTTAACGTTTGTGGTCACCGAAAGTCAAATCAATATCCCTCATCTGGCCTTCAACCACAGCTATGAATATAAAAGCCATCCACCCTGACAACGCATACACACACACACACACACACACACACAGACACACACACACACACACACACACACACACGGGGCAGGCCGCGTACAGGCACGAAAAGCAATAAACTCCATGGCAAATATTGCAGAAATCCCCGCAACAGAGGAGCAAAACGTGAAGTTAAAAATAGAAGACAAATATATTGGACGGGGGGGTCCTCTGTACCATGGGACAAATTGATGGTCGCTGCCACCACTTGCTTGAAACTAAGGATCTTTTTTTTTCTTTTTTGTGGGGAGGGAGGGAGTAAGACTCCTGGGGTCAAGTTAGGGTCATCCGAGGTCTACTTTGGGGGAGGGAGTAAGATTCCTGGGGTCAAGTTAGGGTCATCCGAGGTCTACTTTGGGGGGAGGGAGGGAGTAAGATTCCTAGGGTCAAGTTAGGGTCATCCGAGGTCTACTTTGGGGGAGGGAGTAAGATTCCTAGGGTCAAGGTAGGGTCACCCGAGGTCTACTTTGGGGGGAGGGAGGGAGTAAGATTCCTAGGGTCAAGCTAGGGTCATCCGAGGTCTACTTTGGGGGGAGGAGGGAGGAAGATTCCTGGGGTCAAGCTAGGGTCACCCGAGGTCTACTTTGGGGGGAGGGAGGGAATAAGATTCCTAGGGTCAAGGTAGGGTCACCCGAGGTCTACTTTTGGGGGGAGGGGGGGAAGTTGTGATCTCCTGGGGTCAGACAAGGTCACCCGAGAGATTACTTTACCAGGTCAATATTCTGTAGGTTAGTGTCATTTGGGATTCAGTTGACAGGGTCATTCTCATCTCAGGTCAGGATCCAGGTCAGTGTCTCTCAAGTCATTATCCCACGTCAGTTCCCCAGTTCAATAGACATCCCCCTTTCAGGTTCATTATCTCCAATTCAGTTACCCAGGTCATTGTCCCTCAGGTCACAACGACCAGGTCAGCTCCTCACCGTGTTGTGCAGTTCTTTAGTTTGGTCTCCAAACATTGCCTGCCTCCCACTGTCATACAACAATTCCTCTGGGAATGGGTGGACACAGGGACGGCTGGGGTGGAAAAAGGGGGCAGGGGGCAGGGAGAGAGAGAGAGAGAGAGAGAGAGAGAGAGAGAGAGAGAGAGAGAGAGAGAGAGAGAGAGAGAGAGAGAGAGAGACAGACAGACAGACAGACAGACAGACAGAGAGACAGAGAGACAGAGTCTGGCCATATGGTTTGTGTCCCACACTGGACTGTGTCGGCGTTCAGTGCCTACACCTCAACCTCAGACCACCACCTCCACCCACCCCTCCATCACTCTCATGCACTCCACAACCTCGTAAACCCCCTCACACCTCCCCTCCACTATACTGTAGACTAACCAACGCACTTAAATCAAGGCAGATGCAGTCTACATTAGGGGGTTTACACGGGGGCATCACTCGACGCGCCTCCTGCAGCAGCTGTTTAGCCAACGAAATGGGGCCCTTAAATGGTGGAGGGCAGTGAAGGCCAGTTAAGTGTGTGGAGGGAAAATACTCGCGCTCATTGCCTAAGCTTCTTATGGGTTTAATGAACCCTTTTACTGTATTCGACTTAACATTAATGGTCTTGCATTAGCCTTACGCCTGTGTTCCATAATGGAGGGCATTCAGGCAGGGCAACATTTGGAAACTGTATATTGACTCTCTGTGCGAGTATGTATTTGTCCTTAGCCATTTATGAATTAGTTATCTACGTAATTCTCTTATTTATGTAACCGGAACCTTTCAATGGTACGCTGGAAATATTAATGTACTGGAAAATAGTGTTTTTTTTTTTTCATTAGGGTCTCCTGTGCGAGCTGAGGGTCCTCATTCCCCTTCATGGATACTAGTTCTCCCTCGTCCCTCCACGGCCCCTTGGTTGTTCCACCTCCCTCTACGGCCCCTTGGTTGTTCCACGTCCCTCTACGGCCCCCTAGATGTTCCTCGTCCCTCTACGGCCCCTTGGTTGTTCCACGTCCCTCTACGGCCCCTTGGTTGTTCCACGTCCCTCCACTTTGCCCCTGGTCGTTCTTCGTCCCTCCACGGCCCCTTGGTTGTTCCACCTCCCTCCACCTTGCCCCTGGTCACTCCTCGTCCCTCCACGGCCCCTTGGTTACAACACTATCGACTCTACATCCAGCTTCTGTATCAGTGTTCAAAGCAGAAGCTCACGTCCCAGCTCTAATACTAATCTATAATAGGATTGACAGCCAAAACCAGATTGTGCATTTGGTCGAGCCGTAGGTCTGGCAGTGGTGCGAAGGTAATCCCCTTGTTAAATGTACTCCATTCCGTGTCATCGCTTGTTGCTTGCATGTGCGTGTGATTTGTTGTGCGTTCGTACGACGGCTTAGGTCGAGTGGGGGAGAAGGGGAGGGAGGGAGGGAGAGAGAGAGAGAGAGAGAGAGAGAGAGAGAGAGAGAGAGAGAGAGAGAGAGAGAGAGAGAGAGAGAGATGACTTCAGAAGTATGTTAGTAGGGCAAGAGGTGACCAGATGAGGGAGAGAGGGGCAGGTTTACACTCCATGAGTTTGGGGGTTTAGTGCACTGTGAAGGTTTACTGAACACACACACACACACACACACACACACACACACACACACACACCTGTACATAGATACACAGAAGCCCAGAACATAATCCATTTTCTAGCAACATGTTGATGGTCATACTTAATCGATGTTTGTTTACACACGATAGGTGGCTGCTCTCGACCGTGGGGTCAGCAGTGTCAGGAGGGTGTGGCCCCTCCCTCTCGGTGGGGTCAGCAGTGTCAGGAGGGAGGAGTGTGGCCACTCCCGCCCGTCTCAGTTAATGAGGCTCAGGTGTTGCCGTAACTTCTCCCTGGGCGTCGGTAGCCGCCCCCGACACTTAAGTTAACCTGACACAACTCACTGTAACTTGTTAATGGGCGAGGTCTCGTGTTGCACCATGGTGGGTGAGGGTGAGGGTGGAAGTGGTGCAAGTAGTGGGTACGGTACAGGTGGTGAAGGGGTCTGGGCAGCTGGTGGAGATGGTGTTAGAAAACGGTAGTGGGAAGAAGAGGAGGGGGGAAGAAGAGGAGGAGGAGGAGGAGGAGGTGGTGGAAATCCGTCAGTGTGTGCGTGTTGATTAAGTAATAGACTCAATCGTTCACCTGGCTTGACCTTAGCTCGTCAGTCATGACTTGACCTCTCTGGAATACTTAGCCTCCTTCTCGACCTTCCTAGCGCCTATATATATCTCCTCCTGACCTCAGCTCTAGAGCACCATATAAGATGGCCCGGTAAAGCCAGACTTCCCACTCATAACTACAAAATCAGTCCCCTCTCTATCCACCACCATGACACTGTGGCACTGTGCCACAGGCGCATTACATGACCCTAGCACCATGATCTGTGCATCATACACTGTGGTACACTAACCTGGTTGCATTACCACAATGCCAGTGTGTCTCGAATGGGCACTGGTGACTGCTGTGTGTTTGGACCAATCTTCTACTCTAACCTCAGATAGGTTCGCTGCCACATTGTCAACACTGTGTAGCTTAAAGATTATCGGGAAGCTTTGGTTTTCTGTGCGGCAGGACGAGGGAGCTTTGAGAACAAGGACACGGAGGATTATCTTGAAATTCAGGAGTTGTGAGAGATCTGGGCACAACACTTATAACCAAAACAAAACGTTAACCTGAGGTACACTACTGAAGGATATAGAGAAGTGACACTCGGTTGTAAATGGTTGTAATGCCATTGTGAGAACGCCGCCTCCTGCCGGCAGAGGTAGGAACTAGGCATTATACCTTATACTGACACCAGGTGACTAGACTAAAATGGCTGCGCTATATCCAGTAGCAGGGAAATGATGGACTCCTTTGGAATGAGAAGTTGTTCGACATGACTGTATTCCCAATGATCCAACCTCGCTCAAGTTGACTTTTCGCTAGAAGTGTCATCTCATTTAGGCTGAGTTCGGCAACACTTACACACACACACACACATACACACACACACACACACACACACACACACACACACACACACATATATATATTTTCCAAAAGAAGGAACAGAGAAGGAGGTCAGGTGAGGATATTCCCTCTAAGGCCCAGTTCTCTGTTCTTAACGCTACCTCGCTATCGCGGGAAATGGCAAATAGTATGAAAAAAAAGAGAAAAAAAATATATATATATATATATATATATATATATATATATATATATATATATATATATATATATATATATATATATATATATATATAAATCAAATATCCTTTTATGAAGCCACTCTATGAAAACATGAACGGAGTTGGCTGTGAGTCGCCTGTTCGAACCAGGAGTCGAGCACCAGCCAGTATGATTCATAGCCAACGACATTAAACCATCACACCTCGCAACTTGAAGCCTTTCACTCCTCAGTATGAATTTACTTTTTTTTCCCCTGAAAATACATTTACCCGACACATTTATCAAAAGGCGTCGGAAACTGCTCGAAGTTCGATTAGAGAGAGAAAAAAAAAAGGTGGGGTGAAAAATAAAGTGGGTAGGGGTTGGTGGGGTGGGTGTATCAGCTTTACGTAGTGTGTATTCATAATGCGTACCACAAGACCTCGAACCTTAAAAAGCAATTTTCCATTTCCAGGAATAACACGAACCCTTTAAGCATTCAGAGATGAGAAGTATAAGTCCAAATTGCTTTACGTTTTTGTCTCACTACCCACTCCAGTCTCTCTCATCCCACACTCTCTACTCGCCTGCCTCCCTCATCTCTCCCTCTCTCTCTCTCTCTCCCTGACACACCCTTCCCTCCCATACTCCTCCATCATCGTTTGGGAACTCTCGTTCGCGATGGTTACGGTGATGATTCTGGTGGTGGTTTGTGCTGGCAACTGATGGTTGTGGTTCGTTGTGGCAGGTTCATGGTAGTGAGTTATAGGTGTCAGGGTATTGGTGGCTAGTTATGGTCGTGAGGACTTGATGGCACAATATGGTGGGATATTATGGTGGTGGGTAGCAGCAGTGGGCTAAGGTGGTGGGTTATGGTGGCAGATTATGGCGGGGGTGTTATAATGGGAGGTCATGGTTAAATGTTATAACAACAGGTCATGATGGAGGGCTTATGAGAACAGGTACACACAGTGGTGGGTTATAGTGACAGGTTATGGTTACAAGTTATGGTAGTGGTGGTGGTGGGGTTGTTCTAGTGGCAGACTATGGTGGTAGTTTGTGGTGGGGCAGGTTATCACTGCAGGTCAACAGGTTGTCGTCTGTATACGCCTCTTTCCAACCAGTCCCTCAACACAACATACATACTCCACCTCACCTCACATCTTCAGTCTTTCCTTATCCAAGTATAGTGACGTAAGTCGTCCATATCTGCTGACTTCACTCCTGATCATGTCTGAGGAAGCAGCTCATCCCACATCAATTCCTCCCATTTATCAGACTATTAGATACGTCCTTGATCCTTCTCCTCTACATAACTCTACCGTCAATGTCAGATCTCACTGGTTGTGCCTTGTTTACCGATCACTTCTCCCAAAAAACCTGAACTCAGTCCACACACACACACACACACACACACACACACACACACGCACATTTATACCGATCCTTTTGATATATCTAAAAGAGAAAAAATAATCATGTTCAGAGATCAGGCTGTAAGTTTTTTCTCCACAAATAAGTTGAATTAATGTCTAACATGACAGGTAAAGGATGATTACATAGACACACACACGTGTGGTTTAATTACTTCCAGCCAAGAGCAGGAAGCAAATTTTATTCTAATTCCGTGCCTTAAATACCATGATTCTAAGAATTACTTTATCACAACTGACTTAGGTTTATCCTTACACTCTTGCTGGACTGACTTACTTACAGTTTGTACACTTTTCTATGTACTGACACTTAAACATACTTATATCTCGCGCACTCATACATACACACAGACTCTCTCTCTCCATCTCTCTCTCTCTCTCTCTCTCTCTCTCTCTCTCTCTCTCTCTCTCTCTCTCTCTCTCTCTCTCTCTCACACACACACACACACACACACCAATTTTCGTCCGCGCGTCCTCTGGCCACACGCTTTAAAAGTCTAGACGCGCTTTGAGCAGTAGGGCGACACAGTAACGCTAACATCTGAAAAAAAAGAAAAAAAAGATGAACTCAGAGACGCAGAGTAAATTTTCAATACAACTTTGTAAAGATAGTACTTTCCTAGCTTGCTTTCTGCTCTGGCTTAGATTGGCTGTGCTATACGATCAAGCCCCCGCAGCCACCTTGCTCTGCTGCGGTCCAACGCGTTTGCCAATTTAGCTTTGTTTGGTTCAACATGGCCGCCATCTTGGTTCTGTTATGGCCAGGACGGCGGCCATCTTCGCTCTCTTATGGTCCAACATGGCCGTCAGAAGCAATTGGATTGACCAGTGCTGAATGTTATTGTTGGCTGGGGAGTGTTGTGCTGTTACCAGCCGGCCCAGTGTGTGTGTGCGTGTGTGTGTGTCTGTATCGAACCAGTGTGTGGATCGAGCCAGTGTGTGTGTGTGTCTATGTCGACCTCGTATGTGGATTGAGCCAGAGTGTGTGTGTGTGGCTGTGTCGAAACCCCCTCTGTGGGTTGACCAAAATTGTTGGTCGAACGAGTAATTTAGGCTTGTGTGAGCGAGACATCGGGTCGATCCAGGATGTCAAGGCAGTGTGACGAAGAACCTATAGCCCACATCAGATAAGTGAGCTGCCGAACCAGTGGGTCGAACCTGCGTGGAAGAACCCATATCCCACATCAGGTCAGTGGGCTATCGAACCAGTGGGTCGAACCTGCGTGGAAGAACCCATATCCCACATCAGATCAGTGGGCTGTCGAACCAGTGGGTCGAACCTGCGTGGAAGAACCCATAGCCCACATCAGATCGGTGGGCTGTCGAACCAGTGGGTCGAGTGTAGCGGAGCAGTCCACTCCTCTCTGTCAGAGGATGTCAATCACCATGGGCTGCCACGCACCACACTCCGCTCCTGTCGTATTGGAAACCTCTAATGTATGCATGTTGCGCGTCGGCAGATTGAAGTGATTAATGATTTCCCATTACAAACACACTTGGTGACTTGGCTTTGTGGAATGTTGGAGGTTCCCTTTATCCCACAGGTGCCACAGTGGTGGTCACAGTGGTGGTCCGGTTATCCCAGCGGTGCCAAGAGGCCGATGAGATAAGCCATTTGGTGTTCCCTTCATCCCACAGGTGCCACAAAGGGTCATCCATGGCCCGTTTATTCAGGAAGAGCCACAAGCGAGTCGTGTGGTCCAGGTCACCCGGCTCTGCTCTGGCTCGTAATGGACGACGGTGATGCTTGGACATCCAAGCCTCAAACTTTGATGGGTTTACGAACACTTTTTTTTTTAAATGAATCATCCACGAATATTCTACGGCGGGGTTTACAGTTGTGGGGGAAGAGAGAGTAATGCCTCAAAAATACCCGATGGTTTTGGGACGCCACACCACGTCGGCTTCCTATCTGGGGGGGGGGGGGGGGGAATTTAACATCAGTAGGATTTTCAGAGTTTCCAACACCACTGCCACAGTTGGCTGTGTCGAGATTTTGCGCTAGATTTTACCTATGACAGTTCCCTCAGTTGACACTGTCAGAATTCCATGAGAAATCCACAGTCCGCTTCCCCTAGCAAAACTTCAGCTGTCATTGATTTTCATTTTGCTGTCAATATCCACCCAGGGAGGCCGTCTGGCCTGTGCCTATCACAGCCTAACGGGGGCTACGCCACACAAAAGCTGAGGGATCTCCCCCTGCCAAAGTGATCCATCTGTGCTGACCGCCTCCAGGCCTACGTGTTGGGAACAGTGACGAGAAAGAGAGTCGGTCATCCACTTCCTACCAGAGAGGTCGGGACGAGTCTACTCACACCTCCAGGCCATGACCAGACGATGCTCACCCTCACAGTAGCAGAGCAGGAGGAGGAGGACCTCCTCCTTCTCTTCCTCCTCCTCCTCCTCCTCCTCCTCCCTTCTCTTGGGTATGGGCCACCTCAAATGACCCCATCGCTTTGCTTACATCAGGAGGATTGAATATATTCCCAATCCCATGCCGTGGGATCCGATCACTCATACGGCACAGACACGTCCCTCTGCTACTGACGTATAATTAGCACTAATGACCGTAGCAAATTAACAGTGTTTCGTATGATATATTACAGGTTTCAATATATGGAATTTACTATTATGTGAACAAATTGCACCGAGAGTTTTTTCTTTTTCTTTTTTTTTGTCCATGTGAATGGATGGATGGAGCTGTATGTGGCATTGAGGATATGTTTATGCATATGAGATCCTCTGTGTGGCACTAAAGTGATGTTCTCTTGATGTGGATGAGGCTGTGTGGTGATCACACAGATGTAGAATGGTCATGTACATTTTTAGGATTTGTATGTTTTGAGATGTGTATAGAGGAGAATTACAACCAGAACGTGAAACTTGGTAGACAAGATGGGAGTCGCCAAAACAGATGGTGCCAAGCAGAAACGAATGCATTACGTCCTTGCATGCATACGCATTCTTTGTGCATTACAAGATATACGCACGCGCTTTAGTTTGCATACGTGAGCATTTGCAGATGTAAATCATGGCCATGTTTCCCCCTTGGTTCGAAGTTGTGGTACCTAGTGGTAAATCGCTTCAATCAATTTCATGTGTTCAGTTCGGAACTGCGCCCCGCTCATGTCTTTCCCAATAACTGTGACCCGGAACATTTTACAACGGAGGTTCTTTACTATCCCTTCCCCGCCCAAAAGTTCGTCAATACTTTCCTTTGTCTCTTCTTTTTTCCCCTTTCACATTCCCGACCTCGATGTGGACTTCTGTTCGTGACTGGAGCCTCAAATGTGAAAAAACTGACATATATATATATATATATATATATATATATATATATATATATATATATATATATATATATATATATATATATATATCCTCACTTGTCTTCCCGTCACTGGACCCCTCTCTATGGGGTTTTGATAGCCTTTAGGAAGCGAACTGCAGGTGTTCAATATCATTAGTGTGGAAGTCTATCCTGGGCATGAGTGTGGGGGCGGGGGTACATGTGATATGTTGAAGTGGTGAATTCTGGATATGGGAGAGAATGGGTTGTTGTCCAGAGCGCAGATAAGAGCACATATCTCATACATATTTGGGGAAGGGGGAGGGGGGTTCAGATGAGTGTGTGTGTGTGTGTGTGTGTTTGGTGGAGCGAAAGTTAGGATTGGGTTTGTGGGCAGTTGCGTAATGTCTGAACGAGTCATTTCAGAGCAAACAAGTTTTGTCATTGTTGTGTTTGATGAGGAGGGAGACGGGAGAAGTGTGGGTCTACGTAAGATGCTACAGTGGGAGGGAGGAAGGAGATGGAGGAAAGGTTGAGCCTATGCATTTCTGCTTGGACGTTGGTGGTTGAGGAGGATGTAGTTTGAGAAGGAGAAAATCAAGTACTACTACAAGGAATCAGATACCAAGGAAGGTGAAGTATTGGGAGTATTCCTGTCTCTTTGTGTTGCAGATGTTGACCGTCTGTGACTTTTCCCGGGTGCTCCATTTAGCGCTCTTCGCTACTTGGTTACGATAGTTTTTTGAAAGTATGGGCGAATGATCCGGGAGGCGAGGCGTTGCCGAAGGTCGAGCGGATGAACCGTATGTTACCCTTACATAAGAATTGTTTTTTAATCTATTCATACATCTACAACGTCCTCAAACACCAGAGATTCGAACCCCGCGCCATTGGTGTGACAGACAGAAGCGTTATCCGCTCAGCCACCAGTACTCACAATAGTGGACCGCCCGTTTCTCTCTATTCTGAATACTGGTGGCTGAGTGGTTTGCGTTTCTGTCTGTCACTAACGTGTCCAGGATTCGAGTCGACCCTGTGGAGGCCAATATATGAATATATATATATATATATATATATATATATATAGAGAGAGAGAGAGAGAGAGAGAGAGAGAGAGAGAGAGAGAGAGAAATAAGGAAAGAAGTAGGCTAATACTTCGAAGGAAGAGAAGCGGACGTTAAAACAATAAGAAACAATATAAAGACAAATAGGAGGAAGTGGAGCAATAAGACCAGGAAGGCGAAGCTAATGTGCTACGCGAGTGTAACTTTATTGAGTTATTGACGAAAACTCGTGGAAACCTCTTTTGTCTCTGTGTTTCCTGAGTATCTGTACCGAGCGAAGGGAATTGAATTTCGAACACACAAAAAAAAATGAGCAAAAGAAGGGATAATATGAGACATACAAAGCCCGTTGTCTATGTGCAAGAAGCCATGAATTATACAGATGGGAGGTGAATATATTCATTTTTTATTTTGCTTTGTCGTTGTCTCCCGCGTTAGCGAGGTAGCGCAAGGAAACAGACGAAAGAATGGCCCAACCCACCCACATACACATGTATATACATACACGTCCACACACGCACACATACATACCCATACATCTCAACGTATACATATATATATACACACAGACATATACATATGTACACATGTACATAATTCATACTATCTGCCCTTATTCATTCCCGTCGCCACCCCGGGATTTGCGGTGTTACTAAACTGCACTTGCGTGTATTTACACGCAAGGGAAGCCAGCCACGTTCAGTGGGTGCTGTAGCATCATCCACTGACGAACGGGAGTACAGATAATGGCGATTTGAGAACCATCTTACCACTGAGGAGACTTCCCCGGGTTTCTTTCCCTTCACTGGACTGTAGCGCAAGCGTCGAATCTGGGAGGAGCAAGTTTCACACTATGAGGTCCTGGGGGTGAGGTGTAATGGTCGTGTATCATACGTCCAGCCTGGATTTCTTAGGGGATAATGAGAAACTATTGGCCACGAACGGACCCGTGTGTGTGTGTGTGTGTAGTCTGAATCAATGGCGCGAAAAGGAACATTAACTGCGTTGGACGGATATTTTCTTTCTGTGCAAGATAAATTGCATTATGTCTTGTGTATAGTGATTAATATTGTTTTCCCTCCCTTCCACCTCTCCCTCCCTCCCCCCATCCACCTCCTCCTCTCCCTCCTCCTCCCCCCTCCTCACCTCCTCACCTCCCTCCTCCTCCTCCCTCATCTCTCTCTCTCTCTCTCTCTCTCTCTCTCTCTCTCTCTCTCTCTCTCTCTCTCTCTCTCTCTCTCTCTATCTCTCTCTCTCTCTCTCTCTCTCTCTCTCTCTCTCTCTCTCTCTCTCTCTCTCTCTCTCTCTCTCTCTCTCTCTCACCGACATAACATTCCACTCTCCCAGTCAGTCATAGCACCCTCTTGCCCCCACTGTTAACAGAGCCGATAGTAGTCCGGTGTCGGTTGAATAATTACATTTCTCCAGGTTGGACTTGATGCTTAAAGGAATATGACGTTAACTGTTGAAGGGATGGTGTTGGCGGTGTTGGGGACAGCAGTGGTGGAGGTCCTGTGGTGGTGTTGGGGATAGCAGTGGTGGAGGTACTATGATGGTGTTGAGGAGGTGGAGATGGAAGTGGTGGAGGTCCTGTGGTGGTGTTGGGGATAGCAGTGGTGGAGGTACTGTGGTGGTGTTGGGGATAGCAGTGGTGGAGGTACTATGATGGTGTTGAGGAGGTGGAGATGGAAGTGGTGGAGGTCCTGTGGTGGTGTTGGGGATAGCAGTGGTGGAGGTACTGTGGTGGGAATAAAGACTGGTGGTGATGAAGACTGGTGGTGATGAAGACTGGTGGTGATGGAGATTGGTGATGATGGAGACTGGTCGTGATGGAGATTGGTGATGATGGAGACTAGTGGTGATGGAGATTAGTGGCGATAACACACATCCATCAATAACTACAAACCTAAAAACGCAAAAACTGCTCTCTCACTCCTCCTGACACCTTTAAACATAGTTCTCTGAGGGGTTTAAATGGCCACCGGCAGGTTTTTACGCCCAAGTGTCTTAAAACATTTAAACCGGCGCGCCTTAGACCTTTAAACCGTGTACGATCTGCCCCAGAACCTTTAAACCGAAGCGTCTCAGACATTTAAATTTCAGACATTTAAACTCTTCCCCCCCCCCGTGCCAGTGGTTAGGGAATGCAGTGTCCTCGAGGAACCTCTCTCTCTCTCTCTCTCTCTCTCTCTCTCTCTCTCTCTCTCTCTCTCTCTCTCTCTCTCTCTCTCTCTCTCTCTCTCTCTCTCTCTCTCACACACACACACACACACACACACACACACAACACACACTAACGCACCTTCTCCCTCCCCATTCATAAACGCCATTCAGCTCCATTCACTTTCATGTTCCCTCTCTTATTCACATCCTCCCATCGCGTTCCCTCTCTCTCTCTCTCTCTCTCTCTCTCTCTCTCTCTCTCTCTCTCTCTCTCTCTCTCTCTCTCTCTCTCTCTCTCTCTCTCTCTCTCCCCTCACTCTCCTAGACTCGCCACCTGAATACCTCGCGTATTCACACAAAATACAGTTTCATTTAGTATCAAAAAAAAAAAGGGGGGACTTGTGAATCAAAATCAAGATACCAGATTCCCTATCCACACTTACTAGGAGAATAGATCCCCCGCCACATGTACAACAGATCACAACTGTGAAAGGTAGAGCTATTGTCATGGGTAATATGATTGGTATAGCTAACATGTTACTGCAGGAGTTTAGCAGGGAGTTGCAGGAATAAGTCCTGAAATCCTACCAGCATTTGTTAGGAGCTGTGTTGGTAGTACAGTAAGGCTAAGCTTGTAGGATATAAGCAGGAGGCTTGAAGGAATGAATCCTGTAATCCTACCAGCGTTTGTTAAGAGGTTTATAATTAGAGGATTAAAACGTGCTTGTAGGATTTAAGTAGGAAGTTTCAGAGATGATCCCGTTCATCCGACACGCTTTTGTTTTGAAGCAAAATGCAGTGGGTACAACAAGTACGTGCTTGTAGCGATCAATCAGGAATGCATCCTGTGGTTCGACAAGCATTCATTTCAAGCAGTGTAACTGGTACAGCTTGTGCTTGTAGGAATCCACCAGGAAGCAGCAGGGGTAATTCCTGGCATCCCACACACACACACACACACACACACACACACACACACACACACACACACACACACACACACACACACACGCACACATGTTTAATGAGGTCAAAGCTTCTCATGTTGCCTTTGTCAATGATTACTTCCTTCTGTTGATCCTGCACACAGACTAATGCTTCCCTCGCCCTACTAAGTTATGTCTATATCTAAGTATATATCTAACCTTTTATTTCTACGTGTGTTTGCCTCTATATCTATCATTTCACTTCCCAGCGTGAATGTACATTTCTATCCTTCTACACAGAGAGCATCATTCACACCATCTGAAAAAAAAAGTACCCAGAAGACTGAGTATGGAAGATGACTGAGGCTGGGTGGTGTAGAAATAGAACCTGCTTGCTTTTGGAGGCTGCCAAGGCACACGAAGTGTGTTAATAATGGACGACGTTAACCTCCAACCTTTCTGTCTGTCTTTGTTCTTTCATCCAGTCATCCTCCTCCTCCTCACACACACACACACACACACACACACACACACACACACACACACACACACACCACGACCCAGGCCTCTCTCTCTGTCTGTCTCTTTTCTTTCATCCAGTCATCCACCTCACAAACGCTTAAAGCAGACATCTCCAACACTCAGCTGATCCAACAGACATTGGCAGGGTATGTGTATTATCTGACCTAGCACTGAACTGGTCTGCCGTCGACTTCAGACTGTCTGTGAACCCTTGGACAATGCACTAGATTGGCCTTTTAACGGCAGACTGGTGCTGGACTGTGTGACTTCACGCTACATTAGCCTACTGACTGTAGGGCTGGCAATGACTGTCCCTGTTACACGCCAGCAGGTCATCTTATCACAGCCTCTTGCCCCACACACACACACGAGCTTGTGATCCTTTGTTGGCACTGGCATATGACACACATACACTCCTCCAGAAATACAATGAAAGATTTGCATTTAGATGGAATTCCACGTATTGCATACATATCTCGATACTTTGAATGTCTATTAGCATTCTATTATATGTAGGATAACATACATACTCTCATTATAAACTCACAGCACCATATACGTTATACTTATGCTTCATCGAAGCACATGATCAGTGTAATCGAAATGTCTTCTCAATTTCACATACGAAAAACACATCTTTTAAGGGTTTGCATTACCTTTCCCTGTGGGCAAGTGTGTTTTAAGATTTCCACACCCGACAGGATATTGTTATTAACTACGTCTTCAATGGCTATCATTTCATTTATTGTCATGATTATTGTTCATTACTCACTACCATCATGATGATTATCATTATCATTAATCCTCACATCTCCTCCTCTGTCACAGACAGCCTCGATGGGACCCCACTGGTCTGTTGCTATATGAATTCTTTTTTGTATTCCTTTGTATCATTACTGAATCATCATCAGCTGTAATCTAAATCGTACTTAGCTCCCCCCCAAAACACCTCTCGTCTCCCCAACACCTGTCACATCACATACCCTCCCTACAAGCCTCCTCTCACATACACCCCAACACCTCCCCACACACCCTATGCCTCCCACACACCCCATCACCTCCCCACAGCACACAGGAGACTCGTCATTGTCTAAGCTTAAGCTTTAATTACCCTTCTTATCCTAGCAGCTTCGAGACGATTTCATCCAACACTGTGGAGCACTGTCTCTCTCCCAAATGGCCAGAGATTTCGATCTCTCAGTAGGTAAAGAAACGTCCTCGTCTTATCTCTTATCTTCATTGCTGCTTTTGTCTGCTAGTCTTGATCCTCCTTGAATAGGCTTGAGTTAACGTTATTCTTCTGATTCCACATTATTACTTATGTTCTGCCATTTATTCTTCCCATCCCTCCTCTACGCTGGTCTAGTTTCCCATTGTTCATCTTGTCCCATTTTTTGTTCTAAATACTTTGAATATTTCTTGTTTTTCGTGTTCTACTTTGTTCTCCATGTTCCATTTAGTTTTTTCTTCTTCCACAATGTTTTCCTGATCCACATGTTTCATTTTGATCTCCCTGCTCCACTTTGTAATCTCAGTTTTACTCTGTTCTCCCTATCCACCTTTGATCTCCCTTTTCCACTCTATTCGCCCTGTTCCACAGTCTTCTCCATTGTCCATCCAACACTCCCTGTTCCACTTTGTACTCTCCCCCGTTCCACTTTGAACTCTCTCTAATTCACTTTGTTCTCCGTTTTCCACTTTGAACTCTCTATTCCACTTTGTTCTCCTTATTCCATTTTCTTTTTGACATCCCACTTATGATGTGCGTTCATACCATTTCTCTGCCCGTCCATTTCCTCATCCTTTATCAGTCCTTCTCTCACATCTCTCTCTTTCTTTTTCTTTCCCTTCTTGCCACTTTCGCCTACGTTTAATCTTCTTTCGGAAACGAATGATCTTGGGTCCCAAGGCAGAGGGAGAGGCTCTGGAGGGGGGAAAGAGAGAGAGAGAGAGAGAGAGAGAGAGAGAGAGAGAGAGAGAGAGAGAGAGAGAGAGAGAGAGAATATTAAAGCAAAGGTGGACGAGCCAGAGAACTCGTCCTTGACCTTTTAGACCTGTTTCATGGATATAGCCTCTCTCTCTCTCTCTCTCTCTCTCTCTCTCTCTCTCTCTCTCTCTCTCTCTCTCTCTCTCTCTCTCTCTCTCTCTCTCTTTGTCCACCTTCCCGCGGGATTTTTATCTCCCATTTCCCTCAGATATTGCTGATGTGTCAATCCTTCAGGTCTCCTTTTCCCTTCATTTCTTCGCGGACGAAAATTTGATCCTCCCGCAGACTCATATATGAGATGATCAAAGAAAAGGGGAAGAAATATTGGACGAAAATATATAGGAAAAGAACATTTTGTTAAAAAGAGACGAGAGGATACTTGAAGGTTGAGTAGAGGAACGAAATAACCAGTTGGGAACAACACGAGTGGGTAGAAAAATGCCCTCCTCCCACCGTAACACACAAATAGTAATCACACATGAATATCAAAACTGTGTACTCCAAACTGGCGAGGGTGTAGACCTTTCCCTTCGTCGGCCAGAGGGAGATCATTCCCTGTAACATTAAATCACAAAGCAAATAGAATATGAATCTACGTTATCAGTCACAAAATAATACCATTAGGACCACAGACACGAAGTATGTATGGCAGGGACTGCTCAAACCAGAGCAGAGGAGAGATAGAGACTTGAACATTTGAACAGTTGTTTGTCTCCCAACACAATCTATCTGTACGTGAAGCACTAGAGCAGCGTAGATGTCGAGGATAGACAGAGACATCAAGGTGGATATATCAAGGTTGAGGAAGGAGGAGACTGAAGGTTGTGTGGTATTGGAAGGTGGTTATATCAAGGTTGAGGAACCAGGAGACTGAAGGTTGTGGGGTATTGGAAGGTGGATATATCAAGGTTGAGGAACGAGGAGACTGAAGGTTGTGGGGTATTGGAAGGTGGTTATATCAAGGTTGAGGAACCAGGAGACTGAAGGTTGTGGGGTATTGGAAGGTGGATATATCAAGGTTGAGGAACCAGGAGACTGAAGGTTGTGGGGTATTGGAAGGTGGTTATATCAAGGTTGAGGAACCAGGAGACTGAAGGTTGTGGGGTATTGGAAGGTGGTTATATCAAGGTTGAGGAACCAGGAGACTGAAGGTTGTGGGGTATTGGAAGGTGGATATATCAAGGTTGAGGAACGAGGAGACTGAAGGTTGTGGGGTATTGGGGAAGAGATTTTGGTTTCTCTGATACAACCAGGTTCTCTGGGGTCGATCTGGAGGCAGGGTATTTTTTGGGGTCTTGATGAGGGAATGATATCCCTATGTAGTTGGGGGAGAACGGGAGATCACCTGACTGTTGGTAGCTGCTCTACCATACTTATGGCAGAGTGAGTTTAGAACTTATCACCTTAGAATATATCACCTTTAAGGACCAGGTGAGGAAAGTAGAATACGTCACGAGCAGGGCGAGTTCTCAGGGCGTTTTAGGGATGGGGAGAGGACAAACTTGAGAGAGAGAGACTGCTGCAGTGGGGTATGACTGCAAAGCAAAACAAACCAGGAGGAAGCTCCCAACATGGATGAACATAAAGGTAGAGTGTTTCAGTGAAGTCAGATGACGGAGCAGGAAGGCAGTTTGTCCAATACTGAAGGAACGGGGAAGGCGAAGGAAGGCAGGATTAAAAGAAAAAATGATTCTGGGCTAAACACAGATGATTGAAATTGAGACCTTAGGATTTTGAATCAGGGAGACAAATGGTATAAGACGATGTAACCAAGTCATGAATAGGATACTCATGGAAGCGTGTGAAACACTAGACGAAAGAACTTAAGTATGTAGAAATCATTCAGGATAATTGAATGCAAAGAGCATGACATAGTGCGAGTAGGGTAGACAGTAGAAAGGTGGAGCCAATCTTCCAATGAGGGACGTCATGTTGAGGGGGAGTGATTAGATTTTGGTGCTTGTAGGCGGCCATCTGAACTAAGAAGACAGTGAAGAAGGGGAACATGTTAGAAACTCTGGATGCGACGAATTCGCCTGGAGGAAACGATAAGACCATGAGACATGGCAACTAAAGGACAGCCACTGAAGTTTACCTTTGACCCAGAGATGTCTAAGCAAAGAGTTGCTTACGTAGGCCAAGAAACTTGCCCCCTCAAAAAAGAAGGGAGGGAGGAAATTTCAAAGAAGTGTTTGTCACTAATGAAAGAAAAAAAAGAAGGTAAAGAAACCAGATCAAAGGCAAAGAAACGAAAAAAAAACTTGGATGAGGCCAGAGGAAGACACAGCCCTCGCTCCACTTTTAGCTCCGGGATGCTGGGATTAATTAGCAGTACGTGCCTTAGGCTCAAGATTTTCATACAGATGCAGAGACTCTGGTGGCACGTGGGGAGGACGTAGAGGTCAGTGACCGAATTTAGGAAGGTGGGGGAGGAGGAGGAGGGAGGGAGAGAGAGAAAGGAGGAGGCGACGACGACCCTGCCATTGTTGCAGTA